>NC_090217.1:17601255-17810766 GCF_033026475.1 Channa argus | reverse complement strand
GACCCAGAACAACTCAGTTCAGCATGGAAATATCATTGCAACAGCCTTTTATTAGCCAGAAAAATCAAGAGTGTAAATTTTTAAGCGCTTAAAAGCATTTTCAGGCCGAATGAGATGATTTCTGCCAATTGCAGCAAAATACTGAAAGGAAAGTGGGTTTGCCTTCATATTTGACCAGAACAACTCAGTTCAGCATGGAAATATCATTGCAACAGCTTTTATTTAGCCAGAAATCAAGAGTGTAAGTTTTTATGCGCTTAAAAGCATTTTCAGGCCGAATGAGCTGATTTCTGCCAATTGCAGCAAAATACTGAAAGGAAGTGGGTTTGCCTTCATATTTGACCCAGAACAACTCAGTTCAGCATGGAAATATCATTGCAACAGCTTTTATTTAGCCAGAAATCAAGAGTGTAAGTTGTTATGCGCTTAAAAAGCATTTTCAGGCCGAATGAGCAATATGTTGTTTCTGCCAATTGCAGCAAAATACTGAAAGGAAAGTGGGTTTGCCTTCATATTTGACCCAGAACAACTCAGTTCAGCATGGAAATATCATTGCAACAGCTTTTATTTAGCCAGAAATCAAGAGTGTAAGTTTTTATGCGCTTAAAAGCATTTTCAGGCCGAATGAGCAAATATGCTTGTTTCTGCCAATTGCAGCAAAATACTGAAAGGAAAGTGGGTTTGCCTTCATATTTGACCCACAACAACTCAGTTCAGCATGGAAATATCATTGCAACAGCTTTATTTAGCCAGAAATCAAGAGTGTAAGTTTTTATGCGCTTAAAAGCATTTTCAGGCCGAATGAGCAAATATGCTTGTTTCTGCCAATTGCAGCAAAATACTGAAAGGAAAGTGGGTTTGCCTTCATATTTGACCCAGAACAACTCAGTTCAGCATGGAAATATCATTGCAACAGCTTTTATTTAGCCAGAAATCAAGAGTGTAAGTTTTTATCGCTTAAAAGCATTTTCAGGCTGAATGAGCAAATATGCTTGTTTCTGCCAATTGCAGCAAAATACTGAAAGGAAAGTGGGTTTGCCTTCATATTTGACCCAGAACAACTCAGTTCAGCATGGAAATATCATTGCAACAGCTTTTATTTAGCCAGAAATCAAGAGTGTAAGTTTTTATGCGCTTAAAAGCATTTTCAGGCCGAATGAGCAATATGCTTGTTTCTGCCAATTGCAGCAAAATACTGAAAGGAAAGTGGGTTTGCCTTCATATTTGACCCAGAACAACTCAGTTCAGCATGGAAATATCATTGCAACAGCTTTTATTTAGCCAGAAATCAAGAGTGTAAGTTTTTATGCGCTTAAAAGCATTTTCAGGCCGAATGAGCTGATTTCTGCCAATTGCAGCAAAATACTGAAAGGAAAGTGGGTTTGCCTTCATATTTGACCCAGAACAACTCAGTTCAGCATGGAAATATCATTGCAACAGCTTTTATTTAGCCAGAAATCAAGAGTGTAAGTTTTTATGCGCTTAAAAGCATTTTCAGGCCGAATGAGCTGATTTCTGCCAATTGCAGCAAAATACTGAAAGGAAAGTGGGTTTGCCTTCATATTTGACCCAGAACAACTCAGTTCAGCATGGAAATATCATTGCAACAGCTTTTATTTAGCCAGAAATCAAGAGTGTAAGTTTTTATGCGCTTAAAAGCATTTTCAGGCCGAATGAGCAAATATGCTTGTTTCTGCCAATTGCAGCAAAATACTGAAAGGAAAGTGGGTTTGCCTTCATATTTGACCCAGAACAACTCAGTTCAGCATGGAAATATCATTGCAACAGCTTTTATTTAGCCAGAAATCAAGAGTGTAAGTTTTTATGCGCTTAAAAGCATTTTCAGGCCGAATGAGCTGATTTCTGCCAATTGCAGCAAAATACTGAAAGGAAAGTGGGTTTGCCTTCATATTTGACCCAGAACAACTCAGTTCAGCATGGAAATATCATTGCAACAGCTTTTATTTAGCCAGAAATCAAGAGTGTAAGTTTTTATGCGCTTAAAAAGCATTTTCAGGCCGAATGAGCAAATATGCTTGTTTCTGCCAATTGCAGCAAAATACTGAAAGGAAAGTGGGTTTGCCTTCATATTTGACCCAGAACAACTCAGTTCAGCATGGAAATATCATTGCAACAGCTTTTATTTAGCCAGAAATCAAGAGTGTAAGTTTTTATGCGCTTAAAAGCATTTTCAGGCCGAATGAGCAAATATGCTTGTTTCTGCCAATTGCAGCAAAATACTGAAAGGAAAGTGGGTTTGCCTTCATATTTGACCCAGAACAACTCAGTTCAGCATGGAAATATCATTGCAACAGCTTTTATTTAGCCAGAAATCAAGAGTGTAAGTTTTTATGCGCTTAAAAGCATTTTCAGGCCGAATGAGCAAATATGCTTGTTTCTGCCAATTGCAGCAAAATACTGAAAGGAAAGTGGGTTTGCCTTCATATTTGACCCAGAACAACTCAGTTCAGCATGGAAATATCATTGCAACAGCTTTTATTTAGCCAGAAATCAAGAGTGTAAGTTTTTATGCGCTTAAAAGCATTTTCAGGCCGAATGAGCAAATATGCTTGTTTCTGCCAATTGCAGCAAAATACTGAAAGGAAAGTGGGTTTGCCTTCATATTTGACCCAGAACAACTCAGTTCAGCATGGAAATATCATTGCAACAGCTTTTATTTAGCCAGAAATCAAGAGTGTAAGTTTTTATGCGCTTAAAAGCATTTTCAGGCCGAATGAGCAAATATGCTTGTTTCTGCCAATTGCAGCAAAATACTGAAAGGAAAGTGGGTTTGCCTTCATATTTGACCCAGAACAACTCAGTTCAGCATGGAAATATCATTGCAACAGCTTTTATTTAGCCAGAAATCAAGAGTGTAAGTTTTTATGCGCTTAAAAGCATTTTCAGGCCGAATGAGCAAATATGCTTGTTTCTGCCAATTGCAGCAAAATACTGAAAGGAAAGTGGGTTTGCCTTCATATTTGACCCAGAACAACTCAGTTCAGCATGGAAATATCATTGCAACAGCTTTTATTTAGCCAGAAATCAAGAGTGTAAGTTTTTATGCGCTTAAAAGCATTTTCAGGCCGAATGAGCAAATATGCTTGTTTCTGCCAATTGCAGCAAAATACTGAAAGGAAAGTGGGTTTGCCTTCATATTTGACCCAGAACAACTCAGTTCAGCATGGAAATATCATTGCAACAGCTTTTATTTAGCCAGAAATCAAGAGTGTAAGTTTTTATGCGCTTAAAAGCATTTTCAGGCCGAATGAGCAAATATGCTTGTTTCTGCCAATTGCAGCAAAATACTGAAAGGAAAGTGGGTTTGCCTTCATATTTGACCCAGAACAACTCAGTTAAGCATGGAAATATCATTGCAACAGCTTTTATTTAGCCAGAAATCAAGAGTGTAAGTTTTTATGCGCTTAAAAGCATTTTCAGGCCGAATGAGCAAATATGCTTGTTTCTGCCAATTGCAGCAAAATACTGAAAGGAAAGTGGGTTTGCCTTCATATTTGACCCAGAACAACTCAGTTCAGCATGGAAATATCATTGCAACAGCTTTTATTTAGCCAGAAATCAAGAGTGTAAGTTTTTATGCGCTTAAAAGCATTTTCAGGCCGAATGAGCAAATATGCTTGTTTCTGCCAATTGCAGCAAAATACTGAAAGGAAAGTGGGTTTGCCTTCATATTTGACCCAGAACAACTCAGTTCAGCATGGAAATATCATTGCAACAGCTTTTATTTAGCCAGAAATCAAGGTGTAAGTTTTTATGCGCTTAAAAGCATTTTCAGGCCGAATGAGCTGATTTCTGCCAATTGCAGCAAAATACTGAAAGGAAAGTGGGTTTGCCTTCATATTTGACCCAGAACAACTCAGTTCAGCATGGAAATATCATTGCAACAGCTTTTATTTAGCCAGAAATCAAGAGTGTAAGTTTTTATGCGCTTAAAAGCATTTTCAGGCCGAATGAGCTGATTTCTGCCAATTGCAGCAAAATACTGAAAGGAAAGTGGGTTTGCCTTCATATTTGACCCAGAACAACTCAGTTCAGCATGGAAATATCATTGCAACAGCTTTTATTTAGCCAGAAATCAAGAGTGTAAGTTTTTATGCGCTTAAAAGCATTTTCAGGCCGAATGAGCTGATTTCTGCCAATTGCAGCAAAATACTGAAAGGAAAGTGGGTTTGCCTTCATATTTGACCCAGAACAACTCAGTTCAGCATGGAAATATCATTGCAACAGCTTTTATTTAGCCAGAAATCAAGAGTGTAAGTTTTTATGCGCTTAAAAGCATTTTCAGGCCGAATGAGCTGATTTCTGCCAATTGCAGCAAAATACTGAAAGGAAAGTGGGTTTGCCTTCATATTTGACCCAGAACAACTCAGTTCAGCATGGAAATATCATTGCAACAGCTTTTATTTAGCCAGAAATCAAGAGTGTAAGTTTTTATGCGCTTAAAAGCATTTTCAGGCCGAATGAGCAAATATGCTTGTTTCTGCCAATTGCAGCAAAATACTGAAAGGAAAGTGGGTTTGCCTTCATATTTGACCCAGAACAACTCAGTTCAGCATGGAAATATCATTGCAACAGCTTTTATTTAGCCAGAAATCAAGAGTGTAAGTTTTTATGCGCTTAAAAGCATTTTCAGGCCGAATGAGCTGATTTCTGCCAATTGCAGCAAAATACTGAAAGGAAAGTGGGTTTGCCTTCATATTTGACCCAGAACAACTCAGTTCAGCATGGAAATATCATTGCAACAGCTTTTATTTAGCCAGAAATCAAGAGTGTAAGTTTTTATGCGCTTAAAAGCATTTTCAGGCCGAATGAGCAAATATGCTTGTTTCTGCCAATTGCAGCAAAATACTGAAAGGAAAGTGGGTTTGCCTTCATATTTGACCCAGAACAACTCAGTTCAGCATGGAAATATCATTGCAACAGCTTTTATTTAGCCAGAAATCAAGAGTGTAAGTTTTTATGCGCTTAAAAGCATTTTCAGGCCGAATGAGCTGATTTCTGCCAATTGCAGCAAAATACTGAAAGGAAAGTGGGTTTGCCTTCATATTTGACCCAGAACAACTCAGTTCAGCATAGAAATATCATTGCAACAGCTTTTATTTAGCCAGAAATCAAGAGTGTAAGTTTTTATGCGCTTAAAAGCATTTTCAGGCCGAATGAGCAAATATGCTTGTTTCTGCCAATTGCAGCAAAATACTGAAAGGAAAGTGGGTTTGCCTTCATATTTGACCCAGAACAACTCAGTTCAGCATGGAAATATCATTGCAACAGCTTTTATTTAGCCAGAAATCAAGAGTGTAAGTTTTTATGCGCTTAAAAGCATTTTCAGGCCGAATGAGCAAATATGCTTGTTTCTGCCAATTGCAGCAAAATACTGAAAGGAAAGTGGGTTTGCCTTCATATTTGACCCAGAACAACTCAGTTCAGCATGGAAATATCATTGCAACAGCTTTTATTTAGCCAGAAATCAAGAGTGTAAGTTTTTATGCGCTTAAAAGCATTTTCAGGCCAAATGAGCAAATATGCTTGTTTCTGCCAATTGCAGCAAAATACTGAAAGGAAAGTGGGTTTGCCTTCATATTTGACCCAGAACAACTCAGTTCAGCATGGAAATATCATTGCAACAGCTTTTATTTAGCCAGAAATCAAGAGTGTAAGTTTTTATGCGCTTAAAAGCATTTTCAGGCCGAATGAGCAAATATGCTTGTTTCTGCCAATTGCAGCAAAATACTGAAAGGAAAGTGGGTTTGCCTTCATATTTGACCCAGAACAACTCAGTTCAGCATGGAAATATCATTGCAACAGCTTTTATTTAGCCAGAAATCAAGAGTGTAAGTTTTTATGCGCTTAAAAGCATTTTCAGGCCGAATGAGCAAATATGCTTGTTTCTGCCAATTGCAGCAAAATACTGAAAGGAAAGTGGGTTTGCCTTCATATTTGACCCAGAACAACTCAGTTAAGCATGGAAATATCATTGCAACAGCTTTTATTTAGCCAGAAATCAAGAGTGTAAGTTTTTATGCGCTTAAAAGCATTTTCAGGCCGAATGAGCAAATATGCTTGTTTCTGCCAATTGCAGACAAAATACTGAAAGGAAAGTGGGTTTGCCTTCATATTTGACCCAGAACAACTCAGTTCAGCATGGAAATATCATTGCAACAGCTTTTATTTAGCCAGAAATCAAGAGTGTAAGTTTTTATGCGCTTAAAAGCATTTTCAGGCCGAATGAGCTGATTTCTGCCAATTGCAGCAAAATACTGAAAGGAAAGTGGGTTTGCCTTCATATTTGACCCAGAACAACTCAGTTCAGCATGGAAATATCATTGCAACAGCTTTTATTTAGCGAGAAATCAAGAGTGTAAGTTTTTATGCGCTTAAAAGCATTTTCAGGCCGAATGAGCAAATATGCTTGTTTCTGCCAATTGCAGCAAAATACTGAAAGGAAAGTGGGTTTGCCTTCATATTTGACCCAGAACAACTCAGTTCAGCATGGAAATATCATTGCAACAGCTTTTATTTAGCCAGAAATCAAGAGTGTAAGTTTTTATGCGCTTAAAAGCATTTTCAGGCCGAATGAGCAAATATGCTTGTTTCTGCCAATTGCAGCAAAATACTGAAAGGAAAGTGGGTTTGCCTTCATATTTGACCCAGAACAACTCAGTTCAGCATGGAAATATCATTGCAACAGCTTTTATTTAGACAGAAGTCAAGAGTGTAAGTTTTTATGCGCTTAAAAGCATTTTCAGGCCGAATGAGCAAATATGCTTGTTTCTGCCAATTGCAGCAAAATACTGAAAGGAAAGTGGGTTTGCCTTCATATTTGACCCAGAACAACTCAGTTCAGCATGGAAATATCATTGCAACAGCTTTTATTTAGCCAGAAATCAAGAGTGTAAGTTTTTATGCGCTTAAAAGCATTTTCAGGCCGAATGAGCTGATTTCTGCCAATTGCAGCAAAATACTGAAAGGAAAGTGGGTTTGCCTTCATATTTGACCCAGAACAACTCAGTTCAGCATGGAAATATCATTGCAACAGCTTTTATTTAGCCAGAAATCAAGAGTGTAAGTTTTTATGCGCTTAAAAGCATTTTCAGGCCGAATGAGCAAATATGCTTGTTTCTGCCAATTGCAGCAAAATACTGAAAGGAAAGTGGGTTTGCCTTCATATTTGACCCAGAACAACTCAGTTCAGCATGGAAATATCATTGCAACAGCTTTTATTTAGCCAGAAATCAAGAGTGTAAGTTTTTATGCGCTTAAAAGCATTTTCAGGCCGAATGAGCTGATTTCTGCCAATTGCAGCAAAATACTGAAAGGAAAGTGGGTTTGCCTTCATATTTGACCCAGAACAACTCAGTTCAGCATAGAAATATCATTGCAACAGCTTTTATTTAGCCAGAAATCAAGAGTGTAAGTTTTTATGCGCTTAAAAGCATTTTCAGGCCGAATGAGCAAATATGCTTGTTTCTGCCAATTGCAGCAAAATACTGAAAGGAAAGTGTGTTTGCCTTCATATTTGACCCAGAACAACTCAGTTCAGCATGGAAATATCATTGCAACAGCTTTTATTTAGCCAGAAATCAAGAGTGTAAGTTTTTATGCGCTTAAAAGCATTTTCAGGCCGAATGAGCAAATATGCTTGTTTCTGCCAATTGCAGCAAAATACTGAAAGGAAAGTGGGTTTGCCTTCATATTTGACCCAGAACAACTCAGTTCAGCATGGAAATATCATTGCAACAGCTTTTATTTAGCCAGAAATCAAGAGTGTAAGTTTTTATGCGCTTAAAAGCATTTTCAGGCCGAATGAGCAAATATGCTTGTTTCTGCCAATTGCAGCAAAATACTGAAAGGAAAGTGGGTTTGCCTTCATATTTGACCCAGAACAACTCAGTTCAGCATGGAAATATCATTGCAACAGCTTTTATTTAGACAGAAGTCAAGAGTGTAAGTTTTTATGCGCTTAAAAGCATTTTCAGGCCGAATGAGCAAATATGCTTGTTTCTGCCAATTGCAGCAAAATACTGAAAGGAAAGTGGGTTTGCCTTCATATTTGACCCAGAACAACTCAGTTCAGCATGGAAATATCATTGCAACAGCTTTTATTTAGCCAGAAATCAAGAGTGTAAGTTTTTATGCGCTTAAAAGCATTTTCAGGCCGAATGAGCTGATTTCTGCCAATTGCAGCAAAATACTGAAAGGAAAGTGGTTTGCCTTCATATTTGACCCAGAACAACTCAGTTCAGCATGGAAATATCATTGCAACAGCTTTTATTTAGCCAGAAATCAAGAGTGTAAGTTTTTATGCGCTTAAAAGCATTTTCAGGCCGAATGAGCAAATATGCTTGTTTCTGCCAATTGCAGCAAAATACTGAAAGGAAAGTGGGTTTGCCTTCATATTTGACCCAGAACAACTCAGTTCAGCATGGAAATATCATTGCAACAGCTTTTATTTAGCCAGAAATCAAGAGTGTAAGTTTTTATGCGCTTAAAAGCATTTTCAGGCCGAATGAGCAAATATGCTTGTTTCTGCCAATTGCAGCAAAATACTGAAAGGAAAGTGGGTTTGCCTTCATATTTGACCCAGAACAACTCAGTTCAGCATGGAAATATCATTGCAACAGCTTTTATTTAGCCAGAAATCAAGAGTGTAAGTTTTTATGCGCTTAAAAGCATTTTCAGGCCGAATGAGCAAATATGCTTGTTTCTGCCAATTGCAGCAAAATACTGAAAGGAAAGTGGTTTGCCTTCATATTTGACCCAGAACAACTCAGTTCAGCATGGAAATATCATTGCAACAGCTTTTATTTAGCCAGAAATCAAGAGTGTAAGTTTTTATGCGCTTAAAAGCATTTTCAGGCCGAATGAGCTGATTTCTGCCAATTGCAGCAAAATACTGAAAGGAAAGTGGGTTTGCCTTCATATTTGACCCAGAACAACTCAGTTCAGCATGGAAATATCATTGCAACAGCTTTTATTTAGCCAGAAATCAAGAGTGTAAGTTTTTATGCGCTTAAAAGCATTTTCAGGCCGAATGAGCAAATATGCTTGTTTCTGCCAATTGCAGCAAAATACTGAAAGGAAAGTGGGTTTGCCTTCATATTTGACCCAGAACAACTCAGTTCAGCATGGAAATATCATTGCAACAGCTTTTATTTAGCCAGAATTCAAGAGTGTAAGTTTTTATGCGCTTAAAAGCATTTTCAGGCCGAATGAGCAAATATGCTTGTTTCTGCCAATTGCAGCAAAATACTGAAAGGAAAGTGGGTTTGCCTTCATATTTGACCCAGAACAACTCAGTTCAGCATGGAAATATCATTGCAACAGCTTTTATTTAGCCAGAAATCAAGAGTGTAAGTTTTTATGCGCTTAAAAGCATTTTCAGGCCGAATGAGCTGATTTCTGCCAATTGCAGCAAAATACTGAAAGGAAAGTGGGTTTGCCTTCATATTTGACCCAGAACAACTCAGTTCAGCATGGAAATATCATTGCAACAGCTTTTATTTAGCCAGAAATCAAGAGTGTAAGTTTTTATGCGCTTAAAAGCATTTTCAGGCCGAATGAGCAAATATGCTTGTTTCTGCCAATTGCAGCAAAATACTGAAAGGAAAGTGGGTTTGCCTTCATATTTGACCCAGAACAACTCAGTTCAGCATGGAAATATCATTGCAACAGCTTTTATTTAGCCAGAAATAAAGAGTGTAAGTTTTTATGCGCTTAAAAGCATTTTCAGGCCGAATGAGCAAATATGCTTGTTTCTGCCAATTGCAGCAAAATACTGAAAGGAAAGTGGGTTTGCCTTCATATTTGACCCAGAACAACTCAGTTCAGCATGGAAATATCATTGCAACAGCTTTTATTTAGCCAGAAATCAGAGTGTAAGTTTTTATGCGCTTAAAAGCATTGTCAGGCCGAATGAGCAAATATGCTTGTTTCTGCCAATTGCAGCAAAATACTGAAAGGAAAGTGGGTTTGCCTTCATATTTGACCCAGAACAACTCAGTTCAGCATGGAAATATCATTGCAACAGCTTTTATTTAGCCAGAAATCAAGAGTCTAAGTTTTTATGCGCTTAAAAGCATTTTCAGGCCGAATGAGCAAATATGCTTGTTTCTGCCAATTGCAGCAAAATACTGAAAGGAAAGTGGGTTTGCCTTCATATTTGACCCAGAACAACTCAGTTCAGCATGGAAATATCATTGCAACAGCTTTTATTTAGCCAGAAATCAAGAGTGTAAGTTTTTATGCGCTTAAAAGCATTTTCAGGCCGAATGAGCAAATATGCTTGTTTCTGCCAATTGCAGCAAAATACTGAAAGGAAAGTGGGTTTGCCTTCATATTTGACTTAGAACAACTCAGTTCACCATGGAAATATCATTGCAACAGCTTTTATTTAGCCAGAAATCAAGAGTGTAAGTTTTTATGCGCTTAAAAGCATTTTTAGGCCGAATGAGCTGATTTCTGCCAATTGCAGCAAAATACTGAAAGGAAAGTGGGTTTGCCTTCATATTTGACCCAGAACAACTCAGTTCAGCATGGAAATATCATTGCAACAGCTTTTATTTAGCCAGAAATCAAGAGTGTAAGTTTTTATGCGCTTAAAAGCATTTTCAGGCCGAATGAGCTGATTTCTGCCAATTGCAGCAAAATACTGAAAGGAAAGTGGGTTTGCCTTCATATTTGACCCAGAACAACTCAGTTCAGCATGGAAATATCATTGCAACAGCTTTTATTTAGCCAGAAATCAAGAGTGTAAGTTTTTATGCGCTTAAAAGCATTTTCAGGCCGAATGAGCAAATATGCTTGTTTCTGCCAATTGCAGCAAAATACTGAAAGGAAAGTGGGTTTGCCTTCATATTTGACCCAGAACAACTCAGTTCAGCATGGAAATATCATTGCAACAGCTTTTATTTAGCCAGAAATCAAGAGTGTAAGTTTTTATGCGCTTAAAAGCATTTTCAGGCCGAATGAGCTGATTTCTGCCAATTGCAGCAAAATACTGAAAGGAAAGTGGGTTTGCCTTCATATTTGACCCAGAACAACTCAGTTCAGCATGGAAATATCATTGCAACAGCTTTTATTTAGCCAGAAATCAAGAGTGTAAGTTTTTTTGCGCTTAAAAGCATTTTCAGGCCGAATGAGCAAATATGCTTGTTTCTGCCAATTGCAGCAAAACACTGAAAGGAAAGTGGGTTTGCCTTCATATTTGACCCAGAACAACTCAGTTCAGCATGGAAATATCATTGCAACAGCTTTTATTTAGCCAGAAATCAAGAGTGTAAGTTTTTATGCGCTTAAAAGCATTTTCAGGCCGAATGAGCAAATATGCTTGTTTCTGCCAATTGCAGCAAAATACTGAAAGGAAAGTGGGTTTGCCTTCATATTTGACCCAGAACAACTCAGTTCAGCATGGAAATATCATTGCAACAGCTTTTATTTAGCCAGAAATCAAGAGTGTAAGTTGTTATGCGCTTAAAAGCATTTTCAGGCCGAATGAGCAAATATGCTTGTTTCTGCCAATTGCAGCAAAATACTGAAAGGAAAGTGGGTTTGCCTTCATATTTGACCCAGAACAACTCAGTTCAGCATGGAAATATCATTGCAACAGCTTTTATTTAGCCAGAAATCAAGAGTGTAAGTTTTTATGCGCTTAAAAGCATTTTCAGGCCGAATGAGCTGATTTCTGCCAATTGCAGCAAAATACTGAAAGGAAAGTGGGTTTGCCTTCATATTTGACCCAGAACAACTCAGTTCAGCATGGAAATATCATTGCAACAGCTTTTATTTAGCCAGAAATCAAGAGTGTAAGTTTTTATGCGCTTAAAAGCATTTTCAGGCCGAATGAGCTGATTTCTGCCAATTGCAGCAAAATACTGAAAGGAAAGTGGGTTTGCCTTCATATTTGACCCAGAACAACTCAGTTCAGCATGGAAATATCATTGCAACAGCTTTTATTTAGCCAGAAATCAAGAGTGTAAGTTTTTATGCGCTTAAAAGCATTTTCAGGCCGAATGAGCTGATTTCTTCCAATTGCAGCAAAATACTGAAAGGAAAGTGGGTTTGCCTTCATATTTGACCCAGAACAACTCAGTTCAGCATGGAAATATCATTGCAACAGCTTTTATTTAGCCAGAAATCAAGAGTGTAAGTTGTTATGCGCTTAAAAGCATTTTCAGGCCGAATGAGCTGATTTCTGCCAATTGCAGCAAAATACTGAAAGGAAAGTGGGTTTGCCTTCATATTTGACCCAGAACAACTCAGTTCAGCATGGAAATATCATTGCAACAGCTTTTATTTAGCCAGAAATCAAGAGTGTAAGTTTTTATGCGCTTAAAAGCATTTTCAGGCCGAATGAGCAAATAAGCTTGTTTCTGCCAATTGGAGCAAAATACTGAAAGGAAAGTGGGTTTGCCTTCATATTTGACCCAGAACAACTCAGTTCAGCATGGAAATATCATTGCAACAGCTTTTATTTAGCCAGAAATCAAGAGTGTAAGTTTTTATGCGCTTAAAAGCATTTTCAGGCCGAATGAGCAAATATGCTTGTTTCTGCCAATTGCAGCAAAATACTGAAAGGAAAGTGGGTTTGCCTTCATATTTGACCCAGAACAACTCAGTTCAGCATGGAAATATCATTGCAACAGCTTTTATTTAGCCAGAAATCAAGAGTGTAAGTTTTTATGCGCTTAAAAGCATTTTCAGGCCGAATGAGCAAATATGCTTGTTTCTGCCAATTGCAGCAAAATACTGAAAGGAAAGTGGGTTTGCCTTCATATTTGACCCAGAACAACTCAGTTCAGCATGGAAATATCATTGCAACAGCTTTTATTTAGCCAGAAATCAAGAGTGTAAGTTTTTATGCGCTTAAAAGCATTTTCAGGCCGAATGAGCTGATTTCTGCCAATTGCAGCAAAATACTGAAAGGAAAGTGGGTTTGCCTTCATATTTGACCCAGAACAACTCAGTTCAGCATGGAAATATCATTGCAACAGCTTTTATTTAGCCAGAAATCAAGAGTGTAAGTTTTTTGCGCTTAAAAGCATTTTCAGGCCAAATGAGCAAATATGCTTGTTTCTGCCAATTGCAGCAAAATACTGAAAGGAAAGTGGGTTTGCCTTCATATTTGACCCAGAACAACTCAGTTCAGCATGGAAATATCATTGCAACAGCTTTTATTTAGTCAGAAATCAAGAGTGTAAGTTTTTATGCGCTTAAAAGCATTTTCAGGCCGAATGAGCAAATATGCTTGTTTCTGCCAATTGCAGCAAAATACTGAAAGGAAAGTGGGTTTGCCTTCATATTTGACCCAGAACAACTCAGTTCAGCACGGAAATATCATTGCAACAGCTTTTATTTAGCCAGAAATCAAGAGTGTAAGTTTTTATGCGCTTAAAAGCATTTTCAGGCCGAATGAGCAAATATGCTTGTTTCTGCCAATTGCAGCAAAATACTGAAAGGAAAGTGGGTTTGCCTTCATATTTGACCCAGAACAACTCAGTTCAGCATGGAAATATCATTGCAACAGCTTTTATTTAGCCAGAAATCAAGAGTGTAAGTTTTTATGCGCTTAAAAGCATTTTCAGGCCGAATGAGCTGATTTCTGCCAATTGCAGAAAAATACTGAAAGGAAAGTGGGTTTGCCTTCATATTTGACCCAGAACAACTCAGTTCAGCATGGAAATATCATTGCAACAGCTTTTATTTAGACAGAAATCAAGAGTGTAAGTTTTTATGCGCTTAAAAGCATTTTCAGGCCGAATGAGCAAATATGCTTGTTTCTGCCAATTGCAGCAAAATACTGAAAGGAAAGTGGGTTTGCCTTCATATTTGACCCAGAACAACTCAGTTCAGCATGGAAATATCATTGCAACAGCTTTTATTTAGCCAGAAATCAAGAGTGTAAGTTTTTATGCGCTTAAAAGCATTTTCAGGCCGAATGAGCTGATTTCTGCCAATTGCAGCAAAATACTGAAAGGAAAGTGGGTTTGCCTTCATATTTGACCCAGAACAACTCAGTTCAGCATGGAAATATCATTGCAACAGCTTTTATTTAGCCAGAAATCAAGAGTGTAAGTTTTTATGCGCTTAAAAGCATTTTCAGGCCGAATGAGCAAATATGCTTGTTTCTGCCAATTGCAGCAAAATACTGAAAGGAAAGTGGGTTTGCCTTCATATTTGACCCAGAACAACTCAGTTCAGCATGGAAATATCATTGCAACAGCTTTTATTTAGCCAGAATTCAAGAGTGTAAGTTTTTATGCGCTTAAAAGCATTTTCAGGCCGAATGAGCAAATATGCTTGTTTCTGCCAATTGCAGCAAAATACTGAAAGGAAAGTGGGTTTGCCTTCATATTTGACCCAGAACAACTCAGTTCAGCATGGAAATATCATTGCAACAGCTTTTATTTAGCCAGAAATCAAGAGTGTAAGTTTTTATGCGCTTAAAAGCATTTTCAGGCCGAATGAGCTGATTTCTGCCAATTGCAGCAAAATACTGAAAGGAAAGTGGGTTTGCCTTCATATTTGACCCAGAACAACTCAGTTCAGCATGGAAATATCATTGCAACAGCTTTTATTTAGCCAGAAATCAAGAGTGTAAGTTTTTATGCGCTTAAAAGCATTTTCAGGCCGAATGAGCAAATATGCTTGTTTCTGCCAATTGCAGCAAAATACTGAAAGGAAAGTGGGTTTGCCTTCATATTTGACCCAGAACAACTCAGTTCAGCATGGAAATATCATTGCAACAGCTTTTATTTAGCCAGAAATCAAGAGTGTAAGTTTTTATGCGCTTAAAAGCATTGTCAGGCCGAATGAGCAAATATGCTTGTTTCTGCCAATTGCAGCAAAATACTGAAAGGAAAGTGGGTTTGCCTTCATATTTGACCCAGAACAACTCAGTTCAGCATGGAAATATCATTGCAACAGCTTTTATTTAGCCAGAAATCAAGAGTCTAAGTTTTTATGCGCTTAAAAGCATTTTCAGGCCGAATGAGCAAATATGCTTGTTTCTGCCAATTGCAGCAAAATACTGAAAGGAAAGTGGGTTTGCCTTCATATTTGACCCAGAACAACTCAGTTCAGCATGGAAATATCATTGCAACAGCTTTTATTTAGCCAGAAATCAAGAGTGTAAGTTTTTATGCGCTTAAAAGCATTTTCAGGCCGAATGAGCAAATATGCTTGTTTCTGCCAATTGCAGCAAAATACTGAAAGGAAAGTGGGTTTGCCTTCATATTTGACTTAGAACAACTCAGTTCACCATGGAAATATCATTGCAACAGCTTTTATTTAGCCAGAAATCAAGAGTGTAAGTTTTTATGCGCTTAAAAGCATTTTCAGGCCGAATGAGCTGATTTCTGCCAATTGCAGCAAAATACTGAAAGGAAAGTGGGTTTGCCTTCATATTTGACCCAGAACAACTCAGTTCAGCATGGAAATATCATTGCAACAGCTTTTATTTAGCCAGAAATCAAGAGTGTAAGTTTTTATGCGCTTAAAAGCATTTTCAGGCCGAATGAGCTGATTTCTGCCAATTGCAGCAAAATACTGAAAGGAAAGTGGGTTTGCCTTCATATTTGACCCAGAACAACTCAGTTCAGCATGGAAATATCATTGCAACAGCTTTTATTTAGCCAGAAATCAAGAGTGTAAGTTTTTATGCGCTTAAAAGCATTTTCAGGCCGAATGAGCAAATATGCTTGTTTCTGCCAATTGCAGCAAAATACTGAAAGGAAAGTGGGTTTGCCTTCATATTTGACCCAGAACAACTCAGTTCAGCATGGAAATATCATTGCAACAGCTTTTATTTAGCCAGAAATCAAGAGTGTAAGTTTTTATGCGCTTAAAAGCATTTTCAGGCCGAATGAGCTGATTTCTGCCAATTGCAGCAAAATACTGAAAGGAAAGTGGGTTTGCCTTCATATTTGACCCAGAACAACTCAGTTCAGCATGGAAATATCATTGCAACAGCTTTTATTTAGCCAGAAATCAAGAGTGTAAGTTTTTATGCGCTTAAAAGCATTTTCAGGCCGAATGAGCAAATATGCTTGTTTCTGCCAATTGCAGCAAAACACTGAAAGGAAAGTGGGTTTGCCTTCATATTTGACCCAGAACAACTCAGTTCAGCATGGAAATATCATTGCAACAGCTTTTATTTAGCCAGAAATCAAGAGTGTAAGTTTTTATGCGCTTAAAAGCATTTTCAGGCCGAATGAGCAAATATGCTTGTTTCTGCCAATTGCAGCAAAATACTGAAAGGAAAGTGGGTTTGCCTTCATATTTGACCCAGAACAACTCAGTTCAGCATGGAAATATCATTGCAACAGCTTTTATTTAGCCAGAAATCAAGAGTGTAAGTTGTTATGCGCTTAAAAGCATTTTCAGGCCGAATGAGCAAATATGCTTGTTTCTGCCAATTGCAGCAAAATACTGAAAGGAAAGTGGGTTTGCCTTCATATTTGACCCAGAACAACTCAGTTCAGCATGGAAATATCATTGCAACAGCTTTTATTTAGCCAGAAATCAAGAGTGTAAGTTTTTATGCGCTTAAAAGCATTTTCAGGCCGAATGAGCTGATTTCTGCCAATTGCAGCAAAATACTGAAAGGAAAGTGGGTTTGCCTTCATATTTGACCCAGAACAACTCAGTTCAGCATGGAAATATCATTGCAACAGCTTTTATTTAGCCAGAAATCAAGAGTGTAAGTTTTTATGCGCTTAAAAGCATTTTCAGGCCGAATGAGCTGATTTCTGCCAATTGCAGCAAAATACTGAAAGGAAAGTGGGTTTGCCTTCATATTTGACCCAGAACAACTCAGTTCAGCATGGAAATATCATTGCAACAGCTTTTATTTAGCCAGAAATCAAGAGTGTAAGTTTTTATGCGCTTAAAAGCATTTTCAGGCCGAATGAGCTGATTTCTTCCAATTGCAGCAAAATACTGAAAGGAAAGTGGGTTTGCCTTCATATTTGACCCAGAACAACTCAGTTCAGCATGGAAATATCATTGCAACAGCTTTTATTTAGCCAGAAATCAAGAGTGTAAGTTTTTATGCGCTTAAAAGCATTTTCAGGCCGAATGAGCTGATTTCTGCCAATTGCAGCAAAATACTGAAAGGAAAGTGGGTTTGCCTTCATATTTGACCCAGAACAACTCAGTTCAGCATGGAAATATCATTGCAACAGCTTTTATTTAGCCAGAAATCAAGAGTGTAAGTTTTTATGCGCTTAAAAGCATTTTCAGGCCGAATGAGCAAATATGCTTGTTTCTGCCAATTGCAGCAAAATACTGAAAGGAAAGTGGGTTTGCCTTCATATTTGACCCAGAACAACTCAGTTCAGCATGGAAATATCATTGCAACAGCTTTTATTTAGCCAGAAATCAAGAGTGTAAGTTTTTATGCGCTTAAAAGCATTTTCAGGCCGAATGAGCAAATATGCTTGTTTCTGCCAATTGCAGCAAAATACTGAAAGGAAAGTGGGTTTGCCTTCATATTTGACCCAGAACAACTCAGTTCAGCATGGAAATATCATTGCAACAGCTTTTATTTAGCCAGAAATCAAGAGTGTAAGTTTTTATGCGCTTAAAAGCATTTTCAGGCCGAATGAGCAAATATGCTTGTTTCTGCCAATTGCAGCAAAATACTGAAAGGAAAGTGGGTTTGCCTTCATATTTGACCCAGAACAACTCAGTTCAGCATGGAAATATCATTGCAACAGCTTTTATTTAGCCAGAAATCAAGAGTGTAAGTTTTTATGCGCTTAAAAGCATTTTCAGGCCGAATGAGCAAATATGCTTGTTTCTGCCAATTGCAGCAAAATACTGAAAGGAAAGTGGGTTTGCCTTCATATTTGACCCAGAACAACTCAGTTCAGCATGGAAATATCATTGCAACAGCTTTTATTTAGCCAGAAATCAAGAGTGTAAGTTTTTATGCGCTTAAAAGCATTTTCAGGCCGAATGAGCTGATTTCTGCCAATTGCAGCAAAATACTGAAAGGAAAGTGGGTTTGCCTTCATATTTGACCCAGAACAACTCAGTTCAGCATGGAAATATCATTGCAACAGCTTTTATTTAGCCAGAAATCAAGAGTGTAAGTTTTTATGCGCTTAAAAGCATTTTCAGGCCGAATGAGCAAATATGCTTGTTTCTGCCAATTGCAGCAAAATACTGAAAGGAAAGTAGGTTTGCCTTCATATTTGACCCAGAACAACTCAGTTCAGCATGGAAATATCATTGCAACAGCTTTTATTTAGCCAGAAATCAAGAGTGTAAGTTTTTATGCGCTTAAAAGCATTTTCAGGCCGAATGAGCAAATATGCTTGTTTCTGCCAATTGGAGCAAAATACTGAAAGGAAGTTGGGTTTGCCTTCATATTTGACCCAGAACAACTCAGTTCAGCATGGAAATATCATTGCAACAGCTTTTATTTAGCCAGAAATCAAGAGTGTAAGTTTTTATGCGCTTAAAAGCATTTTCAGGCCGAATGAGCAAATATGCTTGTTTCTGCCAATTGCAGCAAAATACTGAAAGGAAAGTGGGTTTGCCTTCATATTTGACCCAGAACAACTCAGTTCAGCATGGAAATATCATTGCAACAGCTTTTATTTAGCCAGAAATCAAGAGTGTAAGTTTTTATGCGCTTAAAAGCATTTTCAGGCCGAATGAGCTGATTTCTGCCAATTGCAGCAAAATACTGAAAGGAAAGTGGGTTTGCCTTCATATTTGACCCAGAACAACTCAGTTCAGCATGGAAATATCATTGCAACAGCTTTTATTTAGACAGAAATCAAGAGTGTAAGTTTTTATGCGCTTAAAAGCATTTTCAGGCCGAATGAGCTGATTTCTGCCAATTGCAGCAAAATACTAGAAGGAATATGGGTTTGCCTTCATATTTGACCCAGAACAACTCAGTTCAGCATGGAAATATCATTGCAACAGCTTTTATTTAGCCAGAAATCAAGAGTGTAAGTTTTTTGCGCTTAAAAGCATTTTCAGGCCAAATGAGCAAATATGCTTGTTTCTGCCAATTGCAGCAAAATACTGAAAGGAAAGTGGGTTTGCCTTCATATTTGACCCAGAACAACTCAGTTCAGCATGGAAATATCATTGCAACAGCTTTTATTTAGCCAGAAATCAAGAGTGTAAGTTTTTATGCGCTTAAAAGCATTTTCAGGCCGAATGAGCAAATATGCTTGTTTCTGCCAATTGCAGCAAAATACTGAAAGGAAAGTGGGTTTGCCTTCATATTTGACCCAGAACAACTCAGTTCAGCATGGAAATATCATTGCAACAGCTTTTATTTAGCCAGAAATCAAGAGTGTAAGTTTTTATGCGCTTAAAAGCATTTTCAGGCCGAATGAGCAAATATGCTTGTTTCTGCCAATTGCAGCAAAATACTGAAAGGAAAGTGGGTTTGCCTTCATATTTGACCCAGAACAACTCAGTTCAGCATGGAAATATCATTGCAACAGCTTTTATTTAGCCAGAAATCAAGAGTGTAAGTTTTTATGCGCTTAAAAGCATTTTCAGGCCGAATGAGCTGATTTCTGCCAATTGCAGCAAAATACTGAAAGGAAAGTGGGTTTGCCTTCATATTTGACCCAGAACAACTCAGTTCAGCATGGAAATATCATTGCAACAGCTTTTATTTAGACAGAAATCAAGAGTGTAAGTTTTTATGCGCTTAAAAGCATTTTCAGGCCGAATGAGCTGATTTCTGCCAATTGCAGCAAAATACTAGAAGGAATATGGGTTTGCCTTCATATTTGACCCAGAACAACTCAGTTCAGCATGGAAATATCATTGCAACAGCTTTTATTTAGCCAGAAATCAAGAGTGTAAGTTTTTTGCGCTTAAAAGCATTTTCAGGCCAAATGAGCAAATATGCTTGTTTCTGCCAATTGCAGCAAAATACTGAAAGGAAAGTGGGTTTGCCTTCATATTTGACCCAGAACAACTCAGTTCAGCATGGAAATATCATTGCAACAGCTTTTATTTAGCCAGAAATCAAGAGTGTAAGTTTTTATGCGCTTAAAAGCATTTTCAGGCCGAATGAGCAAATATGCTTGTTTCTGCCAATTGCAGCAAAATACTGAAAGGAAAGTGGGTTTGCCTTCATATTTGACCCAGAACAACTCAGTTCAGCATGGAAATATCATTGCAACAGCTTTTATTTAGTCAGAAATCAAGAGTGTAAGTTTTTATGCGCTTAAAAGCATTTTCAGGCCGAATGAGCAAATATGCTTGTTTCTGCCAATTGCAGCAAAATACTGAAAGGAAAGTGGGTTTGCCTTCATATTTGACCCAGAACAACTCAGTTCAGCATGGAAATATCATTGCAACAGCTTTTATTTAGCCAGAAATCAAGAGTGTAAGTTTTTATGCGCTTAAAAGCATTTTCAGGCCGAATGAGCTGATTTCTGCCAATTGCAGCAAAATACTGGAAGGCATATGGGTTTGCCTTCATATTTGACCCAGAACAACTCAGTTCAGCATGGAAATATCATTGCAACAGCTTTTATTTAGCCAGAAATCAAGAGTGTAAGTTTTTATGCGCTTATAAGCATTTTCAGGCCGAATGAGCAAATATGCTTGTTTCTGCCAATTGCAGCAAAATACTGAAAGGAAAGTGGGTTTGCCTTCATATTTGACCCAGAACAACTCAGTTCAGCATGGAAATATCATTGCAACAGCTTTTATTTAGCCAGAAATCAAGAGTGTAAGTTTTTATGCGCTTAAAAGCATTTTCAGGCCGAATGAGCTGATTTCTGCCAATTGCAGCAAAATACTGGAAGGCATATGGGTTTGCCTTCATATTTGACCCAGAACAACTCAGTTCAGCATGGAAATATCATTGCAACAGCTTTTATTTAGCCAGAAATCAAGAGTGTAAGTTTTTATGCGCTTATAAGCATTTTCAGGCCGAATGAGCAAATATGCTTGTTTCTGCCAATTGCAGCAAAATACTGAAAGGAAAGTGGGTTTGCCTTCATATTTGACCCAGAACAACTCAGTTCAGCATGGAAATATCATTGCAACAGCTTTTATTTAGCCAGAAATCAAGAGTGTAAGTTTTTATGCGCTTAAAAGCATTTTCAGGCCGAATGAGCTGATTTCTGCCAATTGCAGCAAAATACTGAAAGGAAAGTGGGTTTGCCTTCATATTTGACCCAGAACAACTCAGTTCAGCATGGAAATATCATTGCAACAGCTTTTATTTAGCCAGAAATCAAGAGTGTAAGTTTTTATGCGCTTAAAAGCATTTTCAGGCCGAATGAGCTGATTTCTTCCAATTGCAGCAAAATACTGAAAGGAAAGTGGGTTTGCCTTCATATTTGACCCAGAACAACTCAGTTCAGCATGGAAATATCATTGCAACAGCTTTTATTTAGCCAGAAATCAAGAGTGTAAGTTTTTATGCGCTTAAAAGCATTTTCAGGCCGAATGAGCTGATTTCTGCCAATTGCAGCAAAATACTGAAAGGAAAGTGGGTTTGCCTTCATATTTGACCCAGAACAACTCAGTTCAGCATGGAAATATCATTGCAACAGCTTTTATTTAGCCAGAAATCAAGAGTGTAAGTTTTTATGCGCTTAAAAGCATTTTCAGGCCGAATGAGCAAATATGCTTGTTTCTGCCAATTGCAGCAAAATACTGAAAGGAAAGTGGGTTTGCCTTCATATTTGACCCAGAACAACTCAGTTAAGCATGGAAATATCATTGCAACAGCTTTTATTTAGCCAGAAATCAAGAGTGTAAGTTTTTATGCGCTTAAAAGCATTTTCAGGCCGAATGAGCAAATATGCTTGTTTCTGCCAATTGCAGCAAAATACTGAAAGGAAAGTGGGTTTGCCTTCATATTTGACCCAGAACAACTCAGTTCAGCATGGAAATATCATTGCAACAGCTTTTATTTAGCCAGAAATCAAGAGTGTAAGTTTTTATGCGCTTAAAAGCATTTTCAGGCCGAATGAGCAAATATGCTTGTTTCTGCCAATTGCAGCAAAATACTGAAAGGAAAGTGGGTTTGCCTTCATATTTGACCCAGAACAACTCAGTTCAGCATGGAAATATCATTGCAACAGCTTTTATTTAGCCAGAAATCAAGAGTGTAAGTTTTTATGCGCTTAAAAGCATTTTCAGGCCGAATGAGCAAATATGCTTGTTTCTGCCAATTGCAGCAAAATACTGAAAGGAAAGTGGGTTTGCCTTCATATTTGACCCAGAACAACTCAGTTCAGCATGGAAATATCATTGCAACAGCTTTTATTTAGCCAGAAATCAAGAGTGTAAGTTTTTATGCGCTTAAAAGCATTTTCAGGCCGAATGAGCTGATTTCTGCCAATTGCAGCAAAATACTGAAAGGAAAGTGGGTTTGCCTTCATATTTGACCCAGAACAACTCAGTTCAGCATGGAAATATCATTGCAACAGCTTTTATTTAGACAGAAATCAAGAGTGTAAGTTTTTATGCGCTTAAAAGCTTTTTCAGGCCGAATGAGCAAATATGCTTGTTTCTGCCAATTGCAGCAAAATACTGAAAGGAAAGTAGGTTTGCCTTCATATTTGACCCAGAACAACTCAGTTCAGCATGGAAATATCATTGCAACAGCTTTTATTTAGCCAGAAATCAAGAGTGTAAGTTTTTATGCGCTTAAAAGCATTTTCAGGCCAAATGAGCAAATATGCTTGTTTCTGCCAATTGGAGCAAAATACTGAAAGGAAGTTGGGTTTGCCTTCATATTTGACCCAGAACAACTCAGTTCAGCATGGAAATATCATTGCAACAGCTTTTATTTAGCCAGAAATCAAGAGTGTAAGTTTTTATGCGCTTAAAAGCATTTTCAGGCCGAATGAGCAAATATGCTTGTTTCTGCCAATTGCAGCAAAATACTGAAAGGAAAGTGGGTTTGCCTTCATATTTGACCCAGAACAACTCAGTTCAGCATGGAAATATCATTGCAACAGCTTTTATTTAGCCAGAAATCAAGAGTGTAAGTTTTTATGCGCTTAAAAGCATTTTCAGGCCGAATGAGCTGATTTCTGCCAATTGCAGCAAAATACTGAAAGGAAAGTGGGTTTGCCTTCATATTTGACCCAGAACAACTCAGTTCAGCATGGAAATATCATTGCAACAGCTTTTATTTAGACAGAAATCAAGAGTGTAAGTTTTTATGCGCTTAAAAGCATTTTCAGGCCAAATGAGCAAATATGCTTGTTTCTGCCAATTGCAGCAAAATACTGAAAGGAAAGTGGGTTTGCCTTCATATTTGACCCAGAACAACTCAGTTCAGCATGGAAATATCATTGCAACAGCTTTTATTTAGCCAGAAATCAAGAGTGTAAGTTTTTATGCGCTTAAAAGCATTTTCAGGCCGAATGAGCAAATATGCTTGTTTCTGCCAATTGCAGCAAAATACTGAAAGGAAAGTGGGTTTGCCTTCATATTTGACCCAGAACAACTCAGTTCAGCATGGAAATATCATTGCAACAGCTTTTATTTAGTCAGAAATCAAGAGTGTAAGTTTTTATGCGCTTAAAAGCATTTTCAGGCCGAATGAGCAAATATGCTTGTTTCTGCCAATTGCAGCAAAATACTGAAAGGAAAGTGGGTTTGCCTTCATATTTGACCCAGAACAACTCAGTTCAGCATGGAAATATCATTGCAACAGCTTTTATTTAGCCAGAAATCAAGAGTGTAAGTTTTTATGCGCTTAAAAGCATTTTCAGGCCGAATGAGCTGATTTCTGCCAATTGCAGCAAAATACTGGAAGGCATATGGGTTTGCCTTCATATTTGACCCAGAACAACTCAGTTCAGCATGGAAATATCATTGCAACAGCTTTTATTTAGCCAGAAATCAAGAGTGTAAGTTTTTATGCGCTTATAAGCATTTTCAGGCCGAATGAGCAAATATGCTTGTTTCTGCCAATTGCAGCAAAATACTGAAAGGAAAGTGGGTTTGCCTTCATATTTGACCCAGAACAACTCAGTTCAGCATGGAAATATCATTGCAACAGCTTTTATTTAGCCAGAAATCAAGAGTGTAAGTTTTTATGCGCTTAAAAGCATTTTCAGGCCGAATGAGCAAATATGCTTGTTTCTGCCAATTGCAGCAAAATACTGAAAGGAAAGTGGGTTTGCCTTCATATTTGACCCAGAACAACTCAGTTCAGCATGGAAATATCATTGCAACAGCTTTTATTTAGCCAGAAATCAAGAGTGTAAGTTTTTATGCGCTTAAAAGCATTTTCAGGCCGAATGAGCAAATATGCTTGTTTCTGCCAATTGCAGCAAAATACTGAAAGGAAAGTGGGTTTGCCTTCATATTTGACCCAGAACAACTCAGTTCAGCATGGAAATATCATTGCAACAGCTTTTATTTAGCCAGAAATCAAGAGTGTAAGTTTTTATGCGCTTAAAAGCATTTTCAGGCCGAATGAGCAAATATGCTTGTTTCTGCCAATTGCAGCAAAATACTGAAAGGAAAGTGGGTTTGCCTTCATATTTGACCCAGAACAACTCAGTTCAGCATGGAAATATCATTGCAACAGCTTTTATTTAGCCAGAAATCAAGAGTGTAAGTTTTTATGCGCTTAAAAGCATTTTCAGGCCGAATGAGCAAATATGCTTGTTTCTGCCAATTGCAGCAAAATACTGAAAGGAAAGTGGGTTTGCCTTCATATTTGACCCAGAACAACTCAGTTCAGCATGGAAATATCATTGCAACAGCTTTTATTTAGCCAGAAATCAAGAGTGTAAGTTTTTATGCGCTTAAAAGCATTTTCAGGCCGAATGAGCTGATTTCTGCCAATTGCAGCAAAATACTGAAAGGAAAGTGGGTTTGCCTTCATATTTGACCCAGAACAACTCAGTTCAGCATGGAAATATCATTGCAACAGCTTTTATTTAGACAGAAATCAAGAGTGTAAGTTTTTATGCGCTTAAAAGCATTTTCAGGCCGAATGAGCTGATTTCTGCCAATTGCAGCAAAATACTAGAAGGAATATGGGTTTGCCTTCATATTTGACCCAGAACAACTCAGTTCAGCATGGAAATATCATTGCAACAGCTTTTATTTAGCCAGAAATCAAGAGTGTAAGTTTTTTGCGCTTAAAAGCATTTTCAGGCCAAATGAGCAAATATGCTTGTTTCTGCCAATTGCAGCAAAATACTGAAAGGAAAGTGGGTTTGCCTTCATATTTGACCCAGAACAACTCAGTTCAGCATGGAAATATCATTGCAACAGCTTTTATTTAGCCAGAAATCAAGAGTGTAAGTTTTTATGCGCTTAAAAGCATTTTCAGGCCGAATGAGCAAATATGCTTGTTTCTGCCAATTGCAGCAAAATACTGAAAGGAAAGTGGGTTTGCCTTCATATTTGACCCAGAACAACTCAGTTCAGCATGGAAATATCATTGCAACAGCTTTTATTTAGTCAGAAATCAAGAGTGTAAGTTTTTATGCGCTTAAAAGCATTTTCAGGCCGAATGAGCAAATATGCTTGTTTCTGCCAATTGCAGCAAAATACTGAAAGGAAAGTGGGTTTGCCTTCATATTTGACCCAGAACAACTCAGTTCAGCATGGAAATATCATTGCAACAGCTTTTATTTAGCCAGAAATCAAGAGTGTAAGTTTTTATGCGCTTAAAAGCATTTTCAGGCCGAATGAGCTGATTTCTGCCAATTGCAGCAAAATACTGAAAGGAAAGTGGGTTTGCCTTCATATTTGACCCAGAACAACTCAGTTCAGCATGGAAATATCATTGCAACAGCTTTTATTTAGCCAGAAATCAAGAGTGTAAGTTTTTATGCGCTTAAAAGCATTTTCAGGCCGAATGAGCAAATATGCTTGTTTCTGCCAATTGCAGCAAAATACTAGAAGGAATATGGGTTTGCCTTCATATTTGACCCAGAACAACTCAGTTCAGCATGGAAATATCATTGCAACAGCTTTTATTTAGCCAGAAATCAAGAGTGTAAGTTTTTTGCGCTTAAAAGCATTTTCAGGCCAAATGAGCAAATATGCTTGTTTCTGCCAATTGCAGCAAAATACTGAAAGGAAAGTGGGTTTGCCTTCATATTTGACCCAGAACAACTCAGTTCAGCATGGAAATATCATTGCAACAGCTTTTATTTAGCCAGAAATCAAGAGTGTAAGTTTTTATGCGCTTAAAAGCATTTTCAGGCCGAATGAGCAAATATGCTTGTTTCTGCCAATTGCAGCAAAATACTGAAAGGAAAGTGGGTTTGCCTTCATATTTGACCCAGAACAACTCAGTTCAGCATGGAAATATCATTGCAACAGCTTTTATTTAGTCAGAAATCAAGAGTGTAAGTTTTTATGCGCTTAAAAGCATTTTCAGGCCGAATGAGCAAATATGCTTGTTTCTGCCAATTGCAGCAAAATACTGAAAGGAAAGTGGGTTTGCCTTCATATTTGACCCAGAACAACTCAGTTCAGCATGGAAATATCATTGCAACAGCTTTTATTTAGCCAGAAATCAAGAGTGTAAGTTTTTATGCGCTTAAAAGCATTTTCAGGCCGAATGAGCTGATTTCTGCCAATTGCAGCAAAATACTGGAAGGCATATGGGTTTGCCTTCATATTTGACCCAGAACAACTCAGTTCAGCATGGAAATATCATTGCAACAGCTTTTATTTAGCCAGAAATCAAGAGTGTAAGTTTTTATGCGCTTATAAGCATTTTCAGGCCGAATGAGCAAATATGCTTGTTTCTGCCAATTGCAGCAAAATACTGAAAGGAAAGTGGGTTTGCCTTCATATTTGACCCAGAACAACTCAGTTCAGCATGGAAATATCATTGCAACAGCTTTTATTTAGCCAGAAATCAAGAGTGTAAGTTTTTATGCGCTTAAAAGCATTTTCAGGCCGAATGAGCAAATATGCTTGTTTCTGCCAATTGCAGCAAAATACTGAAAGGAAAGTGGGTTTGCCTTCATATTTGACCCAGAACAACTCAGTTCAGCATGGAAATATCATTGCAACAGCTTTTATTTAGCCAGAAATCAAGAGTGTAAGTTTTTATGCGCTTAAAAGCATTTTCAGGCCGAATGAGCAAATATGCTTGTTTCTGCCAATTGCAGCAAAATACTGAAAGGAAAGTGGGTTTGCCTTCATATTTGACCCAGAACAACTCAGTTCAGCATGGAAATATCATTGCAACAGCTTTTATTTAGCCAGAAATCAAGAGTGTAAGTTTTTATGCGCTTAAAAGCATTTTCAGGCCGAATGAGCAAATATGCTTGTTTCTGCCAATTGCAGCAAAATACTGAAAGGAAAGTGGGTTTGCCTTCATATTTGACCCAGAACAACTCAGTTCAGCATGGAAATATCATTGCAACAGCTTTTATTTAGCCAGAAATCAAGAGTGTAAGTTTTTATGCGCTTAAAAGCATTTTCAGGCCGAATGAGCAAATATGCTTGTTTCTGCCAATTGCAGCAAAATACTGAAAGGAAAGTGGGTTTGCCTTCATATTTGACCCAGAACAACTCAGTTCAGCATGGAAATATCATTGCAACAGCTTTTATTTAGCCAGAAATCAAGAGTGTAAGTTTTTATGCGCTTAAAAGCATTTTCAGGCCGAATGAGCTGATTTCTGCCAATTGCAGCAAAATACTGAAAGGAAAGTGGGTTTGCCTTCATATTTGACCCAGAACAACTCAGTTCAGCATGGAAATATCATTGCAACAGCTTTTATTTAGCCAGAAATCAAGAGTGTAAGTTTTTATGCGCTTAAAAGCATTTTCAGGCCGAATGAGCTGATTTCTGCCAATTGCAGCAAAATACTGAAAGGAAAGTGGGTTTGCCTTCATATTTGACCCAGAACAACTCAGTTCAGCATGGAAATATCATTGCAACAGCTTTTATTTAGCCAGAAATCAAGAGTGTAAGTTTTTATGCGCTTAAAAGCATTTTCAGGCCGAATGAGCAAATATGCTTGTTTCTGCCAATTGCAGCAAAATACTGAAAGGAAAGTGGGTTTGCCTTCATATTTGACCCAGAACAACTCAGTTCAGCATGGAAATATCATTGCAACAGCTTTTATTTAGCCAGAAATCAAGAGTGTAAGTTTTTATGCGCTTAAAAGCATTTTCAGGCCGAATGAGCAAATATGCTTGTTTCTGCCAATTGCAGCAAAATACTGAAAGGAAAGTGGGTTTGCCTTCATATTTGACCCAGAACAACTCAGTTCAGCATGGAAATATCATTGCAACAGCTTTTATTTAGCCAGAAATCAAGAGTGTAAGTTTTTATGCGCTTAAAAGCATTTTCAGGCCGAATGAGCAAATATGCTTGTTTCTGCCAATTGCAGCAAAATACTGAAAGGAAAGTGGGTTTGCCTTCATATTTGACCCAGAACAACTCAGTTCAGCATGGAAATATCATTGCAACAGCTTTTATTTAGCCAGAAATCAAGAGTGTAAGTTTTTATGCGCTTAAAAGCATTTTCAGGCCGAATGAGCAAATATGCTTGTTTCTGCCAATTGCAGCAAAATACTGAAAGGAAAGTGGGTTTGCCTTCATATTTGACCCAGAACAACTCAGTTCAGCATGGAAATATCATTGCAACAGCTTTTATTTAGCCAGAAATCAAGAGTGTAAGTTTTTATGCGCTTAA
Source organism: Channa argus (assembly GCF_033026475.1). Lineage (NCBI taxonomy): Eukaryota > Metazoa > Chordata > Actinopteri > Anabantiformes > Channidae > Channa > Channa argus. Next base: position 17,782,105 of record NC_090217.1, on the reverse strand, counting down.
AAGCATTTTCAGGCCGAATGAGCAAATATGCTTGTTTCTGCCAATTGCAGCAAAATACTGAAAGGAAAGTGGGTTTGCCTTCATATTTGACCCAGAACAACTCAGTTCAGCATGGAAATATCATTGCAACAGCTTTTATTTAGCCAGAAATCAAGAGTGTAAGTTTTTATGCGCTTAAAAGCATTTTCAGGCCGAATGAGCTGATTTCTGCCAATTGCAGCAAAATACTGAAAGGAAAGTGGGTTTGCCTTCATATTTGACCCAGAACAACTCAGTTCAGCATGGAAATATCATTGCAACAGCTTTTATTTAGCCAGAAATCAAGAGTGTAAGTTTTTATGCGCTTAAAAGCATTTTCAGGCCGAATGAGCTGATTTCTGCCAATTGCAGCAAAATACTGAAAGGAAAGTGGGTTTGCCTTCATATTTGACCCAGAACAACTCAGTTCAGCATGGAAATATCATTGCAACAGCTTTTATTTAGCCAGAAATCAAGAGTGTAAGTTTTTATGCGCTTAAAAGCATTTTCAGGCCGAATGAGCAAATATGCTTGTTTCTGCCAATTGCAGCAAAATACTGAAAGGAAAGTGGGTTTGCCTTCATATTTGACCCAGAACAACTCAGTTCAGCATGGAAATATCATTGCAACAGCTTTTATTTAGCCAGAAATCAAGAGTGTAAGTTTTTATGCGCTTAAAAGCATTTTCAGGCCGAATGAGCAAATATGCTTGTTTCTGCCAATTGCAGCAAAATACTGAAAGGAAAGTGGGTTTGCCTTCATATTTGACCCAGAACAACTCAGTTCAGCATGGAAATATCATTGCAACAGCTTTTATTTAGCCAGAAATCAAGAGTGTAAGTTTTTATGCGCTTAAAAGCATTTTCAGGCCGAATGAGCTGATTTCTGCCAATTGCAGCAAAATACTGAAAGGAAAGTGGGTTTGCCTTCATATTTGACCCAGAACAACTCAGTTCAGCATGGAAATATCATTGCAACAGCTTTTATTTAGACAGAAATCAAGAGTGTAAGTTTTTATGCGCTTAAAAGCATTTTCAGGCCGAATGAGCAAATATGCTTGTTTCTGCCAATTGCAGCAAAATACTGAAAGGAAAGTGGGTTTGCCTTCATATTTGACCCAGAACAACTCAGTTCAGCATGGAAATATCATTGCAACAGCTTTTATTTAGCCAGAAATCAAGAGTGTAAGTTTTTATGCGCTTAAAAGCATTTTCAGGCCGAATGAGCAAATATGCTTGTTTCTGCCAATTGCAGCAAAATACTGAAAGGAAAGTGGGTTTGCCTTCATATTTGACCCAGAACAACTCAGTTCAGCATGGAAATATCATTGCAACAGCTTTTATTTAGCCAGAAATCAAGAGTGTAAGTTTTTATGCGCTTAAAAGCATTTTCAGGCCGAATGAGCAAATATGCTTGTTTCTGCCAATTGCAGCAAAATACTGAAAGGAAAGTGGGTTTGCCTTCATATTTGACCCAGAACAACTCAGTTCAGCATGGAAATATCATTGCAACAGCTTTTATTTAGCCAGAAATCAAGAGTGTAAGTTTTTATGCGCTTAAAAGCATTTTCAGGCCGAATGAGCTGATTTCTGCCAATTGCAGCAAAATACTGAAAGGAAAGTGGGTTTGCCTTCATATTTGACCCAGAACAACTCAGTTCAGCATGGAAATATCATTGCAACAGCTTTTATTTAGCCAGAAATCAAGAGTGTAAGTTTTTATGCGCTTAAAAGCATTTTCAGGCCGAATGAGCTGATTTCTGCCAATTGCAGCAAAATACTGAAAGGAAAGTGGGTTTGCCTTCATATTTGACCCAGAACAACTCAGTTCAGCATGGAAATATCATTGCAACAGCTTTTATTTAGCCAGAAATCAAGAGTGTAAGTTTTTATGCGCTTAAAAGCATTTTCAGGCCGAATGAGCTGATTTCTGCCAATTGCAGCAAAATACTGAAAGGAAAGTGGGTTTGCCTTCATATTTGACCCAGAACAACTCAGTTCAGCATGGAAATATCATTGCAACAGCTTTTATTTAGCCAGAAATCAAGAGTGTAAGTTTTTATGCGCTTAAAAGCATTTTCAGGCCGAATGAGCAAATATGCTTGTTTCTGCCAATTGCAGCAAAATACTGAAAGGAAAGTGGGTTTGCCTTCATATTTGACCCAGAACAACTCAGTTCAGCATGGAAATATCATTGCAACAGCTTTTATTTAGCCAGAAATCAAGAGTGTAAGTTTTTATGGGCTTAAAAGCATTTTCAGGCCCAATGAGCTGATTTCTGCCAATTGCAGCAAAATACTGAAAGGAAAGTGGGTTTGCCTTCATATTTGACCCAGAACAACTCAGTTCAGCATGGAAATATCATTGCAACAGCTTTTATTTAGACAGAAATCAAGAGTGTAAGTTTTTATGCGCTTAAAAGCATTTTCAGGCCGAATGAGCTGATTTCTGCCAATTGCAGCAAAATACTGAAAGGAAAGTGGGTTTGCCTTCATATTTGACCCAGAACAACTCAGTTCAGCATGGAAATATCATTGCAACAGCTTTTATTTAGCCAGAAATCAAGAGTGTAAGTTTTTATGCGCTTAAAAGCATTTTCAGGCCGAATGAGCAAATATGCTTGTTTCTGCCAATTGCAGCAAAATACTGAAAGGAAAGTGGGTTTGCCTTCATATTTGACCCAGAACAACTCAGTTCAGCATGGAAATATCATTGCAACAGCTTTTATTTAGCCAGAAATCAAGAGTGTAAGTTTTTATGCGCTTAAAAGCATTTTCAGGCCCAATGAGCTGATTTCTGCCAATTGCAGCAAAATACTGAAAGGAAAGTGGGTTTGCCTTCATATTTGACCCAGAACAACTCAGTTCAGCATGGAAATATCATTGCAACAGCTTTTATTTAGACAGAAATCAAGAGTGTAAGTTTTTATGCGCTTAAAAGCATTTTCAGGCCGAATGAGCAAATATGCTTGTTTCTGCCAATTGCAGCAAAATACTGAAAGGAAAGTGGGTTTGCCTTCATATTTGACCCAGAACAACTCAGTTCAGCATGGAAATATCATTGCAACAGCTTTTATTTAGCCAGAAATCAAGAGTGTAAGTTTTTATGCGCTTAAAAGCATTTTCAGGCCGAATGAGCTGATTTCTGCCAATTGCAGCAAAATACTGGAAGGCATATGGGTTTGCCTTCATATTTGACCCAGAACAACTCAGTTCAGCATGGAAATATCATTGCAACAGCTTTTATTTAGCCAGAAATCAAGAGTGTAAGTTTTTATGCGCTTATAAGCATTTTCAGGCCGAATGAGCAAATATGCTTGTTTCTGCCAATTGCAGCAAAATACTGAAAGGAAAGTGGGTTTGCCTTCATATTTGACCCAGAACAACTCAGTTCAGCATGGAAATATCATTGCAACAGCTTTTATTTAGCCAGAAATCAAGAGTGTAAGTTTTTATGCGCTTAAAAGCATTTTCAGGCCGAATGAGCAAATATGCTTGTTTCTGCCAATTGCAGCAAAATACTGAAAGGAAAGTGGGTTTGCCTTCATATTTGACCCAGAACAACTCAGTTCAGCATGGAAATATCATTGCAACAGCTTTTATTTAGACAGAAATCAAGAGTGTAAGTTTTTATGCGCTTAAAAGCATTTTCAGGCCGAATGAGCAAATATGCTTGTTTCTGCCAATTGCAGCAAAATACTGAAAGGAAAGTGGGTTTGCCTTCATATTTGACCCAGAACAACTCAGTTCAGCATGGAAATATCATTGCAACAGCTTTTATTTAGACAGAAATCAAGAGTGTAAGTTTTTATGCGCTTAAAAGCATTTTCAGGCCGAATGAGCTGATTTCTGCCAATTGCAGCAAAATACTGAAAGGAAAGTGGGTTTGCCTTCATATTTGACCTAGAACAACTCAGTTCAGCATGGAAATATCATTGCAACAGCTTTTATTTAGCCAGAAATCAAGAGTGTAAGTTTTTATGCGCTTAAAAGCATTTTCAGGCCGAATGAGCAAATATGCTTGTTTCTGCCAATTGCAGCAAAATACTGAAAGGAAAGTGGGTTTGCCTTCATATTTGACCCAGAACAACTCAGTTCAGCATGGAAATATCATTGCAACAGCTTTTATTTAGCCAGAAATCAAGAGTGTAAGTTTTTATGCGCTTAAAAGCATTTTCAGGCCGAATGAGCTGATTTCTGCCAATTGCAGCAAAATACTGAAAGGAAAGTGGGTTTGCCTTCATATTTGACCCAGAACAACTCAGTTCAGCATGGAAATATCATTGCAACAGCTTTTATTTAGCCAGAAATCAAGAGTGTAAGTTTTTATGCGCTTAAAAGCATTTTCAGGCCGAATGAGCAAATATGCTTGTTTCTGCCAATTGCAGCAAAATACTGAAAGGAAAGTGGGTTTGCCTTCATATTTGAGCCAGAACAACTCAGTTCAGCATGGAAATATCATTGCAACAGCTTTTATTTAGACAGAAATCAAGAGTGTAAGTTTTTATGCGCTTAAAAGCATTTTCAGGCCGAATGAGCTGATTTCTGCCAATTGCAGCAAAATACTGGAAGGAATATGGGTTTGCCTTCATATTTGACCCAGAACAACTCAGTTCAGCATGGAAATATCATTGCAACAGCTTTTATTTAGACAGAAATCAAGAGTGTAAGTTTTTATGCGCTTAAAAGCATTTTCAGGCCGAATGAGCTGATTTCTGCCAACTGCAGCAAAATACTGAAAGGAAAGTGGGTTTGCCTTCATATTTGACCCAGAACAACTCAGTTCAGCATGGAAATATCATTGCAACAGCTTTTATTTAGCCAGAAATCAAGAGTGTAAGTTTTTATGCGCTTAAAAGCATTTTCAGGCCGAATGAGCAAATATGCTTGTTTCTGCCAATTGCAGCAAAATACTGAAAGGAAAGTAGGTTTGCCTTCATATTTGACCCAGAACAACTCAGTTCAGCATGGAAATATCATTGCAACAGCTTTTATTTAGCCAGAAATCAAGAGTGTAAGTTTTTATGCGCTTAAAAGCATTTTCAGGCCGAATGAGCAAATATGCTTGTTTCTGCCAATTGCAGCAAAATACTGAAAGGAAAGTGGGTTTGCCTTCATATTTGACCCAGAACAACTCAGTTCAGCATGGAAATATCATTGCAACAGCTTTTATTTAGCCAGAAATCAAGAGTGTAAGTTTTTATGCGCTTAAAAGCATTTTCAGGCCGAATGAGCAAATATGCTTGTTTCTGCCAATTGCAGCAAAATACTGAAAGGAAAGTGGGTTTGCCTTCATATTTGACCCAGAACAACTCAGTTCAGCATGGAAATATCATTGCAACAGCTTTTATTTAGCCAGAAATCAAGAGTGTAAGTTTTTATGCGCTTAAAAGCATTTTCAGGCCCAATGAGCTGATTTCTGCCAATTGCAGCAAAATACTGAAAGGAAAGTGGGTTTGCCTTCATATTTGACCCAGAACAACTCAGTTCAGCATGGAAATATCATTGCAACAGCTTTTATTTAGACAGAAATCAAGAGTGTAAGTTTTTATGCGCTTAAAAGCATTTTCAGGCCGAATGAGCAAATATGCTTGTTTCTGCCAATTGCAGCAAAATACTGAAAGGAAAGTGGGTTTGCCTTCATATTTGACCCAGAACAACTCAGTTCAGCATGGAAATATCATTGCAACAGCTTTTATTTAGACAGAAATCAAGAGTGTAAGTTTTTATGCGCTTAAAAGCATTTTCAGGCCGAATGAGCTGATTTCTGCCAATTGCAGCAAAATACTGGAAGGCATATGGGTTTGCCTTCATATTTGACCCAGAACAACTCAGTTCAGCATGGAAATATCATTGCAACAGCTTTTATTTAGCCAGAAATCAAGAGTGTAAGTTTTTATGCGCTTATAAGCATTTTCAGGCCGAATGAGCAAATATGCTTGTTTCTGCCAATTGCAGCAAAATACTGAAAGGAAAGTGGGTTTGCCTTCATATTTGACCCAGAACAACTCAGTTCAGCATGGAAATATCATTGCAACAGCTTTTATTTAGCCAGAAATCAAGAGTGTAAGTTTTTATGCGCTTAAAAGCATTTTCAGGCCGAATGAGCAAATATGCTTGTTTCTGCCAATTGCAGCAAAATACTGAAAGGAAAGTGGGTTTGCCTTCATATTTGACCCAGAACAACTCAGTTCAGCATGGAAATATCATTGCAACAGCTTTTATTTAGACAGAAATCAAGAGTGTAAGTTTTTATGCGCTTAAAAGCATTTTCAGGCCGAATGAGCTGATTTCTGCCAATTGCAGCAAAATACTGAAAGGAAAGTGGGTTTGCCTTCATATTTGACCTAGAACAACTCAGTTCAGCATGGAAATATCATTGCAACAGCTTTTATTTAGCCAGAAATCAAGAGTGTAAGTTTTTATGCGCTTAAAAGCATTTTCAGGCCGAATGAGCAAATATGCTTGTTTCTGCCAATTGCAGCAAAATACTGAAAGGAAAGTGGGTTTGCCTTCATATTTGACCCAGAACAACTCAGTTCAGCATGGAAATATCATTGCAACAGCTTTTATTTAGCCAGAAATCAAGAGTGTAAGTTTTTATGCGCTTAAAAGCATTTTCAGGCCGAATGAGCTGATTTCTGCCAATTGCAGCAAAATACTGAAAGGAAAGTGGGTTTGCCTTCATATTTGACCCAGAACAACTCAGTTCAGCATGGAAATATCATTGCAACAGCTTTTATTTAGCCAGAAATCAAGAGTGTAAGTTTTTATGCGCTTAAAAGCATTTTCAGGCCGAATGAGCAAATATGCTTGTTTCTGCCAATTGCAGCAAAATACTGAAAGGAAAGTGGGTTTGCCTTCATATTTGAGCCAGAACAACTCAGTTCAGCATGGAAATATCATTGCAACAGCTTTTATTTAGACAGAAATCAAGAGTGTAAGTTTTTATGCGCTTATAAGCATTTTCAGGCCGAATGAGCTGATTTCTGCCAATTGCAGCAAAATACTGGAAGGAATATGGGTTTGCCTTCATATTTGACCCAGAACAACTCAGTTCAGCATGGAAATATCATTGCAACAGCTTTTATTTAGCCAGAAATCAAGAGTGTAAGTTTTTATGCGCTTATAAGCATTTTCAGGCCGAATGAGCAAATATGCTTGTTTCTGCCAATTGCAGCAAAATACTGAAAGGAAAGTGGGTTTGCCTTCATATTTGACCCAGAACAACTCAGTTCAGCATGGAAATATCATTGCAACAGCTTTTATTTAGCCAGAAATCAAGAGTGTAAGTTTTTATGCGCTTAAAAGCATTTTCAGGCCGAATGAGCAAATATGCTTGTTTCTGCCAATTGCAGCAAAATACTGAAAGGAAAGTGGGTTTGCCTTCATATTTGACCCAGAACAACTCAGTTCAGCATGGAAATATCATTGCAACAGCTTTTATTTAGCCAGAAATCAAGAGTGTAAGTTTTTATGCGCTTAAAAGCATTTTCAGGCCGAATGAGCAAATATGCTTGTTTCTGCCAATTGCAGCAAAATACTGAAAGGAAAGTGGGTTTGCCTTCATATTTGACCCAGAACAACTCAGTTCAGCATGGAAATATCATTGCAACAGCTTTTATTTAGCCAGAAATCAAGAGTGTAAGTTTTTATGCGCTTAAAAGCATTTTCAGGCCGAATGAGCTGATTTCTGCCAACTGCAGCAAAATACTGAAAGGAAAGTGGGTTTGCCTTCATATTTGACCCAGAACAACTCAGTTCAGCATGGAAATATCATTGCAACAGCTTTTATTTAGCCAGAAATCAAGAGTGTAAGTTTTTATGCGCTTAAAAGCATTTTCAGGCCGAATGAGCAAATATGCTTGTTTCTGCCAATTGCAGCAAAATACTGAAAGGAAAGTAGGTTTGCCTTCATATTTGACCCAGAACAACTCAGTTCAGCATGGAAATATCATTGCAACAGCTTTTATTTAGCCAGAAATCAAGAGTGTAAGTTTTTATGCGCTTAAAAGCATTTTCAGGCCGAATGAGCAAATATGCTTGTTTCTGCCAATTGCAGCAAAATACTGAAAGGAAAGTGGGTTTGCCTTCATATTTGACCCAGAACAACTCAGTTCAGCATGGAAATATCATTGCAACAGCTTTTATTTAGCCAGAAATCAAGAGTGTAAGTTTTTATGCGCTTAAAAGCATTTTCAGGCCGAATGAGCTGATTTCTGCCAATTGCAGCAAAATACTGGAAGGAAAGTGGGTTTGCCTTCATATTTGACCCAGAACAACTCAGTTCAGCATGGAAATATCATTGCAACAGCTTTTATTTAGCCAGAAATCAAGAGTGTAAGTTTTTATGCGCTTAAAAGCATTTTCAGGCCGAATGAGCAAATATGCTTGTTTCTGCCAATTGCAGCAAAATACTGAAAGGAAAGTGGGTTTGCCTTCATATTTGACCCAGAACAACTCAGTTCAGCATGGAAATATCATTGCAACAGCTTTTATTTAGCCAGAAATCAAGAGTGTAAGTTTTTATGCGCTTAAAAGCATTTTCAGGCCGAATGAGCAAATATGCTTGTTTCTGCCAATTGCAGCAAAATACTGAAAGGAAAGTGGGTTTGCCTTCATATTTGACCCAGAACAACTCAGTTCAGCATGGAAATATCATTGCAACAGCTTTTATTTAGCCAGAAATCAAGAGTGTAAGTTTTTATGCGCTTAAAAGCATTTTCAGGCCGAATGAGCAAATATGCTTGTTTCTGCCAATTGCAGCAAAATACTGAAAGGAAAGTGGGTTTGCCTTCATATTTGACCCAGAACAACTCAGTTCAGCATGGAAATATCATTGCAACAGCTTTTATTTAGCCAGAAATCAAGAGTGTAAGTTTTTATGCGCTTAAAAGCATTTTCAGGCCGAATGAGCAAATATGCTTGTTTCTGCCAATTGCAGCAAAATACTGAAAGGAAAATGGGTTTGCCTTCATATTTGACCCAGAACAACTCAGTTCAGCATGGAAATATCATTGCAACAGCTTTTATTTAGCCAGAAATCAAGAGTGTAAGTTTTTATGCGCTTAAAAGCATTTTCAGGCCGAATGAGCAAATATGCTTGTTTCTGCCAATTGCAGCAAAATACTGAAAGGAAAGTGGGTTTGCCTTCATATTTGACCCAGAACAACTCAGTTCAGCATGGAAATATCATTGCAACAGCTTTTATTTAGCCAGAAATCAAGAGTGTAAGTTTTTATGCGCTTAAAAGCATTTTCAGGCCGAATGAGCTGATTTCTGCCAATTGCAGCAAAATACTGAAAGGAAAGTGGGTTTGCCTTCATATTTGACCCAGAACAACTCAGTTCAGCATGGAAATATCATTGCAACAGCTTTTATTTAGCCAGAAATCAAGAGTGTAAGTTTTTATGCGCTTAAAAGCATTTTCAGGCCGAATGAGCTGATTTCTGCCAATTGCAGCAAAATACTGAAAGGAAAGTGGGTTTGCCTTCATATTTGACCCAGAACAACTCAGTTCAGCATGGAAATATCATTGCAACAGCTTTTATTTAGCCAGAAATCAAGAGTGTAAGTTTTTATGCGCTTAAAAGCATTTTCAGGCCGAATGAGCAAATATGCCTGTTTCTGCCAAATGCAGCAAAATACTGAAAGGAAAGTGGGTTTGCCTTCATATTTGAGCCAGAACAACTCAGTTCAGCATGGAAATATCATTGTAACAGTTTTTATTTAGCCAGAAATCAAGAGTTTAAGTTTTTATGCGCTTAAAAGCATTTTCAGGCCGAATGAGCTGATTTCTGCAAATTGCAGCAAAATACTGAAAGGAAAGTGGGTTTGCCTTCATATTTGACCTAGAACAACTCAGTTCAGCATGGAAATATCATTGCAACAGCTTTTATTTAGCCAGAAATCAAGAGTGTAAGTTTTTATGCGCTTAAAAGCATTTTCAGGCCGAATGAGCTGATTTCTGCCAATTGCAGCAAAATACTGGAAGGAAAGTGGGTTTGCCTTCATATTTGACCCAGAACAACTCAGTTCAGCATGGAAATATCATTGCAACAGCTTTTATTTAGACAGAAATCAAGAGTGTAAGTTTTTATGCGCTTAAAAGCATTTTCAGGCCGAATGAGCTGATTTCTGCCAATTGCAGCAAAATACTGAAAGGAAAGTGGGTTTGCCTTCATATTTGACCTAGAACAACTCAGTTCAGCATGGAAATATCATTGCAACAGCTTTTATTTAGCCAGAAATCAAGAGTGTAAGTTTTTATGCGCTTAAAAGCATTTTCAGGCCGAATGAGCAAATATGCTTGTTTCTGCCAATTGCAGCAAAATACTGAAAGGAAAGTGGGTTTGCCTTCATATTTGACCCAGAACAACTCAGTTCAGCATGGAAATATCATTGCAACAGCTTTTATTTAGCCAGAAATCAAGAGTGTAAGTTTTTATGCGCTTAAAAGCATTTTCAGGCCGAATGAGCTGATTTCTGCCAATTGCAGCAAAATACTGAAAGGAAAGTGGGTTTGCCTTCATATTTGAGCCAGAACAACTCAGTTCAGCATGGAAATATCATTGCAACCGCTTTTATTTAGCCAGAAATCAAGAGTGTAAGTTTTTATGCGCTTAAAAGCATTTTCAGGCCGAATGAGCAAATATGCCTGTTTCTGCCAAATGCAGCAAAATACTGAAAGGAAAGTGGGTTTGCCTTCATATTTGAGCCAGAACAACTCAGTTCAGCATGGAAATATCATTGTAACAGTTTTTATTTAGCCAGAAATCAAGAGTTTAAGTTTTTATGCGCTTAAAAGCATTTTCAGGCCGAATGAGCTGATTTCTGCAAATTGCAGCAAAATACTGAAAGGAAAGTGGGTTTGCCTTCATATTTGACCTAGAACAACTCAGTTCAGCATGGAAATATCATTGCAACAGCTTTTATTTAGCCAGAAATCAAGAGTGTAAGTTTTTATGCGCTTAAAAGCATTTTCAGGCCGAATGAGCTGATTTCTGCCAATTGCAGCAAAATACTGGAAGGAAAGTGGGTTTGCCTTCATATTTGACCCAGAACAACTCAGTTCAGCATGGAAATATCATTGCAACAGCTTTTATTTAGCCAGAAATCAAGAGTGTAAGTTTTTATGCGCTTAAAAGCATTTTCAGGCCGAATGAGCAAATATGCTTGTTTCTGCCAATTGCAGCAAAATACTGAAAGGAAAGTGGGTTTGCCTTCATATTTGACCCAGAACAACTCAGTTCAGCATGGAAATATCATTGCAACAGCTTTTATTTAGCCAGAAATCAAGAGTGTAAGTTTTTATGCGCTTAAAAGCATTTTCAGGCCGAATGAGCTGATTTCTGCCAATTGCAGCAAAATACTGAAAGGAAAGTGGGTTTGCCTTCATATTTGACCCAGAACAACTCAGTTCAGCATGGAAATATCATTGCAACAGCTTTTATTTAGCCAGAAATCAAGAGTGTAAGTTTTTATGCGCTTAAAAGCATTTTCAGGCCGAATGAGCAAATATGCTTGTTTCTGCCAATTGCAGCAAAATACTGAAAGGAAAGTGGGTTTGCCTTCATATTTGAGCCAGAACAACTCAGTTCAGCATGGAAATATCATTGCAACAGCTTTTATTTAGACAGAAATCAAGAGTGTAAGTTTTTATGCGCTTAAAAGCATTTTCAGGCCGAATGAGCTGATTTCTGCCAATTGCAGCAAAATACTGGAAGGAATATGGGTTTGCCTTCATATTTGACCCAGAACAACTCAGTTCAGCATGGAAATATCATTGCAACAGCTTTTATTTAGCCAGAAATCAAGAGTGTAAGTTTTTATGCGCTTTTAAGCATTTTCAGGCCGAATGAGCAAATATGCTTGTTTCTGCCAATTGCAGCAAAATACTGAAAGGAAAGTGGGTTTGCCTTCATATTTGACCCAGAACAACTCAGTTCAGCATGGAAATATCATTGCAACAGCTTTTATTTAGCCAGAAATCAAGAGTGTAAGTTTTTATGCGCTTAAAAGCATTTTCAGGCCGAATGAGCAAATATGCTTGTTTCTGCCAATTGCAGCAAAATACTGAAAGGAAAGTGGGTTTGCCTTCATATTTGACCCAGAACAACTCAGTTCAGCATGGAAATATCATTGCAACAGCTTTTATTTAGCCAGAAATCAAGAGTGTAAGTTTTTATGCGCTTAAAAGCATTTTCAGGCCGAATGAGCAAATATGCTTGTTTCTGCCAATTGCAGCAAAATACTGAAAGGAAAGTGGGTTTGCCTTCATATTTGACCCAGAACAACTCAGTTCAGCATGGAAATATCATTGCAACAGCTTTTATTTAGCCAGAAATCAAGAGTGTAAGTTTTTATGCGCTTAAAAGCATTTTCAGGCCGAATGAGCTGATTTCTGCCAACTGCAGCAAAATACTGAAAGGAAAGTGGGTTTGCCTTCATATTTGACCCAGAACAACTCAGTTCAGCATGGAAATATCATTGCAACAGCTTTTATTTAGCCAGAAATCAAGAGTGTAAGTTTTTATGCGCTTAAAAGCATTTTCAGGCCGAATGAGCAAATATGCTTGTTTCTGCCAATTGCAGCAAAATACTGAAAGGAAAGTAGGTTTGCCTTCATATTTGACCCAGAACAACTCAGTTCAGCATGGAAATATCATTGCAACAGCTTTTATTTAGCCAGAAATCAAGAGTGTAAGTTTTTATGCGCTTAAAAGCATTTTCAGGCCGAATGAGCAAATATGCTTGTTTCTGCCAATTGCAGCAAAATACTGAAAGGAAAGTGGGTTTGCCTTCATATTTGACCCAGAACAACTCAGTTCAGCATGGAAATATCATTGCAACAGCTTTTATTTAGCCAGAAATCAAGAGTGTAAGTTTTTATGCGCTTAAAAGCATTTTCAGGCCGAATGAGCTGATTTCTGCCAATTGCAGCAAAATACTGGAAGGAAAGTGGGTTTGCCTTCATATTTGACCCAGAACAACTCAGTTCAGCATGGAAATATCATTGCAACAGCTTTTATTTAGCCAGAAATCAAGAGTGTAAGTTTTTATGCGCTTAAAAGCATTTTCAGGCCGAATGAGCAAATATGCTTGTTTCTGCCAATTGCAGCAAAATACTGAAAGGAAAGTGGGTTTGCCTTCATATTTGACCCAGAACAACTCAGTTCAGCATGGAAATATCATTGCAACAGCTTTTATTTAGCCAGAAATCAAGAGTGTAAGTTTTTATGCGCTTAAAAGCATTTTCAGGCCGAATGAGCAAATATGCTTGTTTCTGCCAATTGCAGCAAAATACTGAAAGGAAAGTGGGTTTGCCTTCATATTTGACCCAGAACAACTCAGTTCAGCATGGAAATATCATTGCAACAGCTTTTATTTAGCCAGAAATCAAGAGTGTAAGTTTTTATGCGCTTAAAAGCATTTTCAGGCCGAATGAGCAAATATGCTTGTTTCTGCCAATTGCAGCAAAATACTGAAAGGAAAGTGGGTTTGCCTTCATATTTGACCCAGAACAACTCAGTTCAGCATGGAAATATCATTGCAACAGCTTTTATTTAGCCAGAAATCAAGAGTGTAAGTTTTTATGCGCTTAAAAGCATTTTCAGGCCGAATGAGCTGATTTCTGCCAATTGCAGCAAAATACTGAAAGGAAGGTGGGTTTGCCTTCATATTTGACCTAGAACAACTCAGTTCAGCATGGAAATATCATTGCAACAGCTTTTATTTAGCCAGAAATCAAGAGTGTAAGTTTTTATGCGCTTAAAAGCATTTTCAGGCCGAATGAGCAAATATGCTTGTTTCTGCCAATTGCAGCAAAATACTGAAAGGAAAGTGGGTTTGCCTTCATATTTGACCCAGAACAACTCAGTTCAGCATGGAAATATCATTGCAACAGCTTTTATTTAGCCAGAAATCAAGAGTGTAAGTTTTTATGCGCTTAAAAGCATTTTCAGGCCGAATGAGCTGATTTCTGCCAATTGCAGCAAAATACTGAAAGGAAAGTGGGTTTGCCTTCATATTTGACCCAGAACAACTCAGTTCAGCATGGAAATATCATTGCAACAGCTTTTATTTAGCCAGAAATCAAGAGTGTAAGTTTTTATGCGCTTAAAAGCATTTTCAGGCCGAATGAGCAAATATGCTTGTTTCTGCCAATTGCAGCAAAATACTGAAAGGAAAGTGGGTTTGCCTTCATATTTGAGCCAGAACAACTCAGTTCAGCATGGAAATATCATTGCAACAGCTTTTATTTAGACAGAAATCAAGAGTGTAAGTTTTTATGCGCTTAAAAGCATTTTCAGGCCGAATGAGCTGATTTCTGCCAATTGCAGCAAAATACTGGAAGGAATATGGGTTTGCCTTCATATTTGACCCAGAACAACTCAGTTCAGCATGGAAATATCATTGCAACAGCTTTTATTTAGCCAGAAATCAAGAGTGTAAGTTTTTATGCGCTTAAAAGCATTTTCAGGCCGAATGAGCAAATATGCTTGTTTCTGCCAATTGCAGCAAAATACTGAAAGGAAAGTGGGTTTGCCTTCATATTTGACCCAGAACAACTCAGTTCAGCATGGAAATATCATTGCAACAGCTTTTATTTAGCCAGAAATCAAGAGTGTAAGTTTTTATGCGCTTAAAAGCATTTTCAGGCCGAATGAGCAAATATGCTTGTTTCTGCCAATTGCAGCAAAATACTGAAAGGAAAGTGGGTTTGCCTTCATATTTGACCCAGAACAACTCAGTTCAGCATGGAAATATCATTGCAACAGCTTTTATTTAGCCAGAAATCAAGAGTGTAAGTTTTTATGCGCTTAAAAGCATTTTCAGGCCGAATGAGCAAATATGCTTGTTTCTGCCAATTGCAGCAAAATACTGAAAGGAAAGTGGGTTTGCCTTCATATTTGACCCAGAACAACTCAGTTCAGCATGGAAATATCATTGCAACAGCTTTTATTTAGCCAGAAATCAAGAGTGTAAGTTTTTATGCGCTTAAAAGCATTTTCAGGCCGAATGAGCTGATTTCTGCCAACTGCAGCAAAACACTGAAAGGAAAGTGGGTTTGCCTTCATATTTGACCCAGAACAACTCAGTTCAGCATGGAAATATCATTGCAACAGCTTTTATTTAGCCAGAAATCAAGAGTGTAAGTTTTTATGCGCTTAAAAGCATTTTCAGGCCGAATGAGCAAATATGCTTGTTTCTGCCAATTGCAGCAAAATACTGAAAGGAAAGTAGGTTTGCCTTCATATTTGACCCAGAACAACTCAGTTCAGCATGGAAATATCATTGCAACAGCTTTTATTTAGCCAGAAATCAAGAGTGTAAGTTTTTATGCGCTTAAAAGCATTTTCAGGCCGAATGAGCAAATATGCTTGTTTCTGCCAATTGCAGCAAAATACTGAAAGGAAAGTGGGTTTGCCTTCATATTTGACCCAGAACAACTCAGTTCAGCATGGAAATATCATTGCAACAGCTTTTATTTAGCCAGAAATCAAGAGTGTAAGTTTTTATGCGCTTAAAAGCATTTTCAGGCCGAATGAGCAAATATGCTTGTTTCTGCCAATTGCAGCAAAATACTGAAAGGAAAGTGGGTTTGCCTTCATATTTGACCCAGAACAACTCAGTTCAGCATGGAAATATCATTGCAACAGCTTTTATTTAGCCAGAAATCAAGAGTGTAAGTTTTTATGCGCTTAAAAGCATTTTCAGGCCGAATGAGCAAATATGCTTGTTTCTGCCAATTGCAGCAAAATACTGAAAGGAAAGTGGGTTTGCCTTCATATTTTACCCAGAACAACTCAGTTCAGCATGGAAATATCATTGCAACAGCTTTTATTTAGCCAGAAATCAAGAGTGTAAGTTTTTATGCGCTTAAAAGCATTTTCAGGCCGAATGAGCTGATTTCTGCCAATTGCAGCAAAATACTGAAAGGAAGGTGGGTTTGCCTTCATATTTGACCTAGAACAACTCAGTTCAGCATGGAAATATCATTGCAACAGCTTTTATTTAGCCAGAAATCAAGAGTGTAAGTTTTTATGCGCTTAAAAGCATTTTCAGGCCGAATGAGCAAATATGCTTGTTTCTGCCAATTGCAGCAAAATACTGAAAGGAAAGTGGGTTTGCCTTCATATTTGACCCAGAACAACTCAGTTCAGCATGGAAATATCATTGCAACAGCTTTTATTTAGCCAGAAATCAAGAGTGTAAGTTTTTATGCGCTTAAAAGCATTTTCAGGCCGAATGAGCTGATTTCTGCCAATTGCAGCAAAATACTGAAAGGAAAGTGGGTTTGCCTTCATATTTGACCCAGAACAACTCAGTTCAGCATGGAAATATCATTGCAACAGCTTTTATTTAGCCAGAAATCAAGAGTGTAAGTTTTTATGCGCTTAAAAGCATTTTCAGGCCGAATGAGCTGATTTCTGCCAATTGCAGCAAAATACTGAAAGGAAAGTGGGTTTGCCTTCATATTTGACCCAGAACAACTCAGTTCAGCATGGAAATATCATTGCAACAGCTTTTATTTAGCCAGAAATCAAGAGTTTAAGTTTTTATGCGCTTAAAAGCATTTTCAGGCCGAATGAGCAAATATGCCTGTTTCTGCCAAATGCAGCAAAATACTGAAAGGAAAGTGGGTTTGCCTTCATATTTGAGCCAGAACAACTCAGTTCAGCATGGAAATATCATTGCAACCGCTTTTATTTAGCCAGAAATCAAGAGTGTAAGTTTTTATGCGCTTAAAAGCATTTTCAGGCCGAATGAGCAAATATGCCTGTTTCTGCCAAATGCAGCAAAATACTGAAAGGAAAGTGGGTTTGCCTTCATATTTGAGCCAGAACAACTCAGTTCAGCATGGAAATATCATTGCAACAGTTTTTATTTAGCCAGAAATCAAGAGTGTAAGTTTTTATGCGCTTAAAAGCATTTTCAGGCCGAATGAGCTGATTTCTGCAAATTGCAGCAAAATACTGAAAGGAAAGTGGGTTTGCCTTCATATTTGACCTAGAACAACTCAGTTCAGCATGGAAATATCATTGCAACAGCTTTTATTTAGCCAGAAATCAAGAGTGTAAGTTTTTATGCGCTTAAAAGCATTTTCAGGCCGAATGAGCTGATTTCTGCCAATTGCAGCAAAATACTGGAAGGAAAGTGGGTTTGCCTTCATATTTGACCCAGAACAACTCAGTTCAGCATGGAAATATCATTGCAACAGCTTTTATTTAGCCAGAAATCAAGAGTGTAAGTTTTTATGCGCTTAAAAGCATTTTCAGGCCGAATGAGCAAATATGCTTGTTTCTGCCAATTGCAGCAAAATACTGAAAGGAAAGTGGGTTTGCCTTCATATTTGACCCAGAACAACTCAGTTCAGCATGGAAATATCATTGCAACAGCTTTTATTTAGCCAGAAATCAAGAGTGTAAGTTTTTATGCGCTTAAAAGCATTTTCAGGCCGAATGAGCAAATATGCTTGTTTCTGCCAATTGCAGCAAAATACTGAAAGGAAAGTGGGTTTGCCTTCATATTTGACCCAGAACAACTCAGTTCAGCATGGAAATATCATTGCAACAGCTTTTATTTAGCCAGAAATCAAGAGTGTAAGTTTTTATGCGCTTAAAAGCATTTTCAGGCCGAATGAGCAAATATGCTTGTTTCTGCCAATTGCAGCAAAATACTGAAAGGAAAGTGGGTTTGCCTTCATATTTGACCCAGAACAACTCAGTTCAGCATGGAAATATCATTGCAACAGCTTTTATTTAGCCAGAAATCAAGAGTGTAAGTTTTTATGCGCTTAAAAGCATTTTCAGGCCGAATGAGCAAATATGCTTGTTTCTGCCAATTGCAGCAAAATACTGAAAGGAAAGTGGGTTTGCCTTCATATTTGACCCAGAACAACTCAGTTCAGCATGGAAATATCATTGCAACAGCTTTTATTTAGCCAGAAATCAAGAGTGTAAGTTTTTATGCGCTTAAAAGCATTTTCAGGCCGAATGAGCAAATATGCTTGTTTCTGCCAATTGCAGCAAAATACTGAAAGGAAAGTGGGTTTGCCTTCATATTTGACCCAGAACAACTCAGTTCAGCATGGAAATATCATTGCAACAGCTTTTATTTAGCCAGAAATCAAGAGTGTAAGTTTTTATGCGCTTAAAAGCATTTTCAGGCCGAATGAGCAAATATGCTTGTTTCTGCCAATTGCAGCAAAATACTGAAAGGAAAGTGGGTTTGCCTTCATATTTGACCCAGAACAACTCAGTTCAGACTGGAAATATCATTGCAACAGCTTTTATTTGGCCAGAAATCAAGAGTGTAAGTTTTTATGCGCTTAAAAGCATTTTCAGGCCGAATGAGCAAATATGCTTGTTTCTGCCAATTGCAGCAAAATACTGAAAGGAAAGTGGGTTTGCCTTCATATTTGACCCAGAACAACTCAGTTCAGCATGGAAATATCATTGCAACAGCTTTTATTTAGCCAGAAATCAAGAGTGTAAGTTTTTATGCGCTTAAAAGCATTTTCAGGCCGAATGAGCTGATTTCTGCCAATTGCAGCAAAATACTGAAAGGAAAGTGGGTTTGCCTTCATATTTGACCTAGAACAACTCAGTTCAGCATGGAAATATCATTGCAACAGCTTTTATTTAGCCAGAAATCAAGAGTGTAAGTTTTTATGCGCTTAAAAGCATTTTCAGGCCGAATCAGCAAATATGCTTGTTTCTGCCAATTGCAGCAAAATACTGAAAGGAAAGTGGGTTTGCCTTCATATTTGACCCAGAACAACTCAGTTCAGCATGGAAATATCATTGCAACAGCTTTTATTTAGCCAGAAATCAAGAGTGTAAGTTTTTATGCGCTTAAAAGCATTTTCAGGCCGAATGAGCTGATTTCTGCCAATTGCAGCAAAATACTGAAAGGAAAGTGGGTTTGCCTTCATATTTGACCCAGAACAACTCAGTTCAGCATGGAAATATCATTGCAACAGCTTTTATTTAGCCAGAAATCAAGAGTGTAAGTTTTTATGCGCTTAAAAGCATTTTCAGGCCGAATGAGCAAATATGCTTGTTTCTGCCAATTGCAGCAAAATACTGAAAGGAAAGTGGGTTTGCCTTCATATTTGAGCCAGAACAACTCAGTTCAGCATGGAAATATCATTGCAACAGCTTTTATTTAGCCAGAAATCAAGAGTTTAAGTTTTTATGCGCTTAAAAGCATTTTCAGGCCGAATGAGCAACTATGCCTGTTTCTGCCAAATGCAGTAAAATACTGAAAGGAAAGTGGGTTTGCCTTCATATTTGACCCA
Source organism: Channa argus (assembly GCF_033026475.1). Lineage (NCBI taxonomy): Eukaryota > Metazoa > Chordata > Actinopteri > Anabantiformes > Channidae > Channa > Channa argus. Next base: position 17,762,783 of record NC_090217.1, on the reverse strand, counting down.
GAACAACTCAGTTCAGCATGGAAATATCATTGCAACAGCTTTTATTTAGCCAGAAATCAAGAGTGTAAGTTGTTATGCGCTTAAAAGCATTTTCAGGCCGAATGAGCAAATATGATTGTTTCTGCCAATTGCAGCAAAATACTGAAAGGAAAGTGGGTTTGCCTTCATATTTGACCCAGAACAACTCAGTTCAGCATGGAAATATCATTGCAACAGCTTTTATTTAGCCAGAAATCAAGAGTGTAAGTTTTTATGCGCTTAAAAGCATTTTCAGGCCGAATGAGCTGATTTCTGCCAATTGCAGCAAAATACTGAAAGGAAAGTGGGTTTGCCTTCATATTTGACCCAGAACAACTCAGTTCAGCATGGAAATATCATTGCAACAGCTTTTATTTAGCCAGAAATCAAGAGTGTAAGTTTTTATGCGCTTAAAAGCATTTTCAGGCCGAATGAGCTGATTTCTGCCAATTGCAGCAAAATACTGAAAGGAAAGTGGGTTTGCCTTCATATTTGACCCAGAACAACTCAGTTCAGCATGGAAATATCATTGCAACAGCTTTTATTTAGTCAGAAATCAAGAGTGTAAGTTTTTATGCGCTTAAAAGCATTTTCAGGCCGAATGAGCTGATTTCTGCCAATTGCAGCAAAATACTGAAAGGAAAGTGGGTTTGCCTTCATATCTGACCCAGAACAACTCAGTTCAGCATGGAAATATCATTGCAACAGCTTTTATTTAGCCAGAAATAAAGAGTGTAAGTTTTTATGCGCTTAAAAGCATTTTCAGGCCGAATGAGCAAATATGCTTGTTTCTGCCAATTGCAGCAAAATACTGAAAGGAAAGTGGGTTTGCCTTCATATTTGAGCCAGAACAACTCAGTTCAGCATGGAAATATCATTGCAACAGCTTTTATTTAGCCAGAAATCAAGAGTGTAAGTTTTTATGCGCTTAAAAGCATTTTCAGGCCGAATGAGCTGATTTCTGCCAATTGCAGCAAAATACTGAAAGGAAAGTAGGTTTGCCTTCATATTTGACCCAGAACAACTCAGTTCAGCATGGAAATATCATTGCAACCGCTTTTATTTAGCCAGAAATCAAGAGTGTAAGTTTTTATGCGCTTAAAAGCATTTTCAGGCCGAATGAGCTGATTTCTGCCAATTGCAGCAAAATACTGAAAAGAAAGTGGGTTTGCCTTCATATTTGACCCAGAACAACTCAGTTCAGCATGGAAATATCATTGCAACAGCTTTTATTTAGCCAGAAATCAAGAGTGTAAGTTTTTATGCGCTTAAAAGCATTTTCAGGCCGAATGAACAAATATGCTTGTTTCTGCCAATTGCAGCAAAATACTGAAAGGAAAGTGGGTTTGCCTTCATATTTGACCCAGAACAACTCAGTTCAGCATGGAAATATCATTGCAACAGCTTTTATTTAGCCAGAAATCAAGAGTGTAAGTTTTTATGCGCTTAAAAGCATTTTCAGGCCGAATGAACAAATATGCTTGTTTCTGCCAATTGCAGCAAAATACTGAAAGGAAAGTGGGTTTGCCTTCATATTTGACCCAGAACAACTCAGTTCAGCATGGAAATATCATTGCAACAGCTTTTATTTAGCCAGAAATCAAGAGTGTAAGTTTTTATGCGCTTAAAAGCATTTTCAGGCCGAATGAGCTGATTTCTGCCAATTGCAGCAAAATACTGAAAGGAAAGTGGGTTTGCCTTCATATTTGACCCAGAACAACTCAGTTCAGCATGGAAATATCATTGCAACAGCTTTTATTTAGCCAGAAATCAAGAGTGTAAGTTTTTATGCGCTTAAAAGCATTTTCAGGCCGAATGAGCAAATATGCTTGTTTCTGCCAATTGCAGCAAAATACTGAAAGGAAAGTGGGTTTGCCTTCATATTTGACCCAGAACAACTCAGTTCAGCATGGAAATATCATTGCAACAGCTTTTATTTAGCCAGAAATCAAGAGTGTAAGTTTTTATGCGCTTAAAAGCATTTTCAGGCCGAATGAGCTGATTTCTGCCAATTGCAGCAAAATACTGAAAGGAAAGTGGGTTTGCCTTCATATTTGACCCAGAACAACTCAGTTCAGCATGGAAATATCATTGCAACAGCTTTTATTTAGCCAGAAATCAAGAGTGTAAGTTTTTATGCGCTTAAAAGCATTTTCAGGCCGAATGAGCTGATTTCTGCCAATTGCAGCAAAATACTGAAAGGAAAGTGGGTTTGCCTTCATATTTGACCCAGAACAACTCAGTTCAGCATGGAAATATCATTGCAACAGCTTTTATTTAGCCAGAAATCAAGAGTGTAAGTTTTTATGCGCTTAAAAGCATTTTCAGGCCGAATGAGCAAATATGCTTGTTTCTGCCAATTGCAGCAAAATACAAGTGGGTTTGCCTTCATATTTGACCCAGAACAACTCAGTTCAGCATGGAAATATCATTGCAACAGCTTTTATTTAGCCAGAAATCAAGAGTGTAAGTTTTTATGCGCTTAAAAGCATTTTCAGGCCGAATGAGCAAATATGCTTGTTTCTGCCAATTGCAGCAAAATACTGAAAGGAAAGTGGGTTTGCCTTCATATTTGACCCAGAACAACTCAGTTCAGCATGGAAATATCATTGCAACAGCTTTTATTTAGACAGAAATCAAGAGTGTAAGTTTTTATGCGCTTAAAAGCATTTTCAGGCCGAATGAGCAAATATGCTTGTTTCTGCCAATTGCAGCAAAATACTGAAAGGAAAGTGGGTTTGCCTTCATATTTGACCCAGAACAACTCAGTTCAGCATGGAAATATCATTGCAACAGCTTTTATTTAGCCAGAAATCAAGAGTGTAAGTTTTTATGCGCTTAAAAGCATTTTCAGGCCGAATGAGCAAATATGCTTGTTTCTGCCAATTGCAGCAAAATACTGAAAGGAAAGTGGGTTTGCCTTCATATTTGACCCAGAACAACTCAGTTCAGCATGGAAATATCATTGCAACAGCTTTTATTTAGCCAGAAATCAAGAGTGTAAGTTTTTATGCGCTTAAAAGCATTTTCAGGCCGAATGAGCAAATATGCTTGTTTCTGCCAATTGCAGCAAAATACTGAAAGGAAAGTGGGTTTGCCTTCATATTTGACCCAGAACAACTCAGTTCAGCATGGAAATATCATTGCAACAGCTTTTATTTAGCCAGAAATCAAGAGTGTAAGTTTTTATGGGCTTAAAAGCATTTTCAGGCCGAATGAGCTGATTTCTGCCAATTGCAGCAAAATACTGAAAGGAAAGTGGGTTTGCCTTCATATTTGACCCAGAACAACTCAGTTCAGCATGGAAATATCATTGCAACAGCTTTTATTTAGCCAGAAATCAAGAGTGTAAGTTTTTATGCGCTTAAAAGCATTTTCAGGCCGAATGAGCAAATATGCTTGTTTCTGCCAATTGCAGCAAAATACTGAAAGGAAAGTGGGTTTGCCTTCATATTTGACCCAGAACAACTCAGTTCAGCATGGAAATATCATTGCAACAGCTTTTATTTAGCCAGAAATCAAGAGTGTAAGTTTTTATGCGCTTAAAAGCATTTTCAGGCCGAATGAGCAAATATGCTTGTTTCTGCCAATTGCAGCAAAATACTGAAAGGAAAGTGGGTTTGCCTTCACATTTGACCCAGAACAACTCAGTTCAGCATGGAAATATCATTGCAACAGCTTTTATTTAGCCAGAAATCAAGAGTGTAAGTTTTTATGCGCTTAAAAGCATTTTCAGGCCGAATGAGCAAATATGCTTGTTTCTGCCAATTGCAGCAAAATACTGAAAGGAAAGTGGGTTTGCCTTCATATTTGACCCAGAACAACTCAGTTCAGCATGGAAATATCATTGCAACAGCTTTTATTTAGCCAGAAATCAAGAGTGTAAGTTTTTATGCGCTTAAAAGCATTTTCAGGCCGAATGAGCAAATATGCTTGTTTCTGCCAATTGCAGCAAAATACTGAAAGGAAAGTGGGTTTGCCTTCATATTTGACCCAGAACAACTCAGTTCAGCATGGAAATATCATTGCAACAGCTTTTATTTAGCCAGAAATCAAGAGTGTAAGTTTTTATGCGCTTAAAAGCATTTTCAGGCCGAATGAGCAAATATGCTTGTTTCTGCCAATTGCAGCAAAATACTGAAAGGGAAGTGGGTTTGCCTTCATATTTGACCCAGAACACTCAGTTCAGCATGGAAATATCATTGCAACAGCTTTTATTTAGCCAGAAATCAAGAGTGTAAGTTTTTATGCGCTTAAAAGCATTTTCAGGCCGAATGAGCAAATATGCTTGTTTCTGCCAATTGCAGCAAAATACTGAAAGGAAAGTGGGTTTGCCTTCATATTTGACCCAGAACAACTCAGTTCAGCATGGAAATATCATTGCAACAGCTTTTATTTAGCCAGAAATCAAGAGTGTAAGTTTTTATGCGCTTAAAAGCATTTTCAGGCCGAATGAGCTGATTTCTGCCAATTGCAGCAAAATACTGAAAGGAAAGTGGGTTTGCCTTCATATTTGACCCAGAACAACTCAGTTCAGCATGGAAATATCATTGCAACAGCTTTTATTTAGCCAGAAATCAAGAGTGTAAGTTTTTATGCGCTTAAAAGCATTTTCAGGCCGAATGAGCAAATATGCTTGTTTCTGCCAATTGCAGCAAAATACTGAAAGGAAAGTGGGTTTGCCTTCATATTTGACCCAGAACAACTCAGTTCAGCATGGAAATATCATTGCAACAGCTTTTATTTATCCAGAAATCCAGAGTGTAAGTTTTTATGCGCTTAAAAGCATTTTCAGACCGAATGAGCTGATTTTAGTCAATTGCAGCAAAATACTGAAAGGAAAGTGGGTTTGCCTTCATATTTGACCCAGAACAACTCAGTTCAGCATTGAAATATCATTGCAACAGCTTTTATTTAGCCAGAAATCAAGAGTGCAAGTTTTTATGCGCTTAAAAGCATTTTCAGGCCGAATGAGCTGATTTCTGCCAATTGCAGCAAAATGCTGAAAGGAAAGTGGGTTTGCCTTCATATTTGACCCAGAACAACTCAGTTCAGCATGGAAATATCATTGCAACAGCTTTTATTTAGCCAGAAATCAAGAGTGTAAGTTTTTATGCGCTTAAAAGCATTTTCAGGCCGAATGAGCTGATTTCTGTCAATTGCAGCAAAATACTGAAAGGAAAGTGGGTTTGCCTTCATATTTGACCCAGAACAACTCAGTTCAGCATGGAAATATCATTGCAACAGCTTTTATTTAGCCAGAAATCAAGAGTGCAAGTTTTTATGCGCTTAAAAGCATTTTCAGGCCGAATGAGCTGATTTCTGCCAATTGCAGCAAAATACTGAAAGGAAAGTGGGTTTGCCTTCATATTTGACCCAGAACAACTCAGTTCAGCATGGAAATATCATTGCAACAGCTTTTATTTAGCCAGAAATCAAGAGTGTAAGTTTTTATGCGCTTAAAAGCATTTTCAGGCCGAATGAGCAAATATGCTTGTTTCTGCCAATTGCAGCAAAATACTGAAAGGAAAGTGGGTTTGCCTTCATATTTGACCCAGAACAACTCAGTTCAGCATGGAAATATCATTGCAACAGCTTTTATTTATCCAGAAATCAAGAGTGTAAGTTTTTATGCGCTTAAAAGCATTTTCAGGCCGAATGAGCAAATATGCTTGTTTCTGCCAATTGCAGCAAAATACTGAAAGGAAAGTGGGTTTGCCTTCATATTTGACCCCGAACAACTCAGTTCAGCATGGAAATATCATTGCAACAGCTTTTATTTAGCCAGAAATCAAGAGTGTAAGTTTTTATGCGCTTAAAAGCATTTTCAGGCCGAATGAGCAAATATGCTTGTTTCTGCCAATTGCAGCAAAATACTGAAAGGGAAGTGGGTTTGCCTTCATATTTGACCCAGAACAACTCAGTTCAGCATGGAAATATCATTGCAACAGCTTTTATTTAGCCAGAAATCAAGAGTGTAAGTTTTTATGCACTTAAAAGCATTTTCAGGCCGAATGAGCAAATATGCTTGTTTCTGCCAATTGCAGCAAAATACTGAAAGGAAAGTGGGTTTGCCTTCATATTTGACCCAGAACAACTCAGTTCAGCATGGAAATATCATTGCAACAGCTTTTATTTAGCCAGAAATCAAGAGTGTATGTTTTTATGCGCTTAAAAGCATTTTCAGGCCGAATGAGCAAATATGCTTGTTTCTGCCAATTGCAGCGAAATACTGAAAGGAAAGTGGGTTTGCCTTCATATTTGACCCAGAACAACTCAGTTCAGCATGGAAATATCATTGCAACAGCTTTTATTTAGCCAGAAATCCAGAGTGTAAGTTTTTATGCGCTTAAAAGCATTTTCAGGCAGAATGAGCTGATTTCTGTCAATTGCAGCAAAATACTGAAAGGAAAGTGGGTTTGCCTTCATATTTGACCCCGAACAACTCAGTTCAGCATGGAAATATCATTGCAACAGCTTTTATTTAGCCAGAAATCAAGAGTGTAAGTTTTTATGCGCTTAAAAGCCTTTTCAGACCGAATGAGCAAATATGCTTGATTCTGCCAATTGCAGCAAAATACTGAAAGGAAAGTGGGTTTGCCTTCATAGTTGACCCAGAACAACTCAGTTCAGCATGGAAATATCATTGCAACAGCTTTTATTTAGCCAGAAATCAAGAGTGTAAGTTTTTATGCGCTTAAAAGCATTTTCAGGCAGAATGAGCTGATTTCTGTCAATTGCAGCAAAATACTGAAAGGAAAGTGGGTTTGCCTTCATATTTGACCCCGAACAACTCAGTTCAGCATGGAAATATCATTGCAACAGCTTTTATTTAGCCAGAAATCAAGAGTGTAAGTTTTTATGCGCTTAAAAGCATTTTCAGGCCGAATGAGCAAATATGCTTGTTTCTGCCAATTGCAGCAAAATACTGAAAGGAAAGTGGGTTTGCCTTCATATTTGACCCCGAACAACTCAGTTCAGCATGGAAATATCATTGCAACAGCTTTTTTTTAGCCAGAAATCAAGAGTGTAAGTTTTTATGCGCTTAAAAGCATTTTCAGGCCGAATGAGCTGATTTCTGCCAATTGCAGCAAAATACTGAAAGGAAAGTGGGTTTGCCTTCATATTTGACCCAGAACAACTCAGTTCAGCATGGAAATATCATTGCAACAGCTTTTATTTAGCCAGAAATCAAGAGTGTAAGTTTTTATGCGCTTAAAAGCATTTTCAGGCCGAATGAGCAAATATGCTTGTTTCTGCCAATTGCAGCAAAATACTGAAAGGAAAGTGGGTTTGCCTTCATATTTGACCCAGAACAACTCAGTTCAGCATGGAAATATCATTGCAACAGCTTTTATTTAGCCAGAAATCAAGATTGTAAGTTTTTATGCGCTTAAAAGCATTTTCAGGCCGAATGAGCTGATTTCTGCCAATTGCAGCAAAATACTGAAAGGAAAGTGGGTTTGCCTTCATATTTGACCCAGAACAACTCAGTTCAGCATGGAAATATCATTGCAACAGCTTTTATTTAGCCAGAAATCAAGAGTGTAAGTTTTTATGCGCTTAAAAGCATTTTCAGGCCGAATGAGCTGATTTCTGCCAATTGCAGCAAAATACTGAAAGGAAAGTGGGTTTGCCTTCATATTTGACCCAGAACAACTCAGTTCAGCATGGAAATATCATTGCAACAGCTTTTATTTAGCCAGAAATCAAGAGTGTAAGTTTTTATGCGCTTAAAAGCATTTTCAGGCCGAATGAGCAAATATGCTTGTTTCTGCCAATTGCAGCAAAATACTGAAAGGAAAGTGGGTTTGCCTTCATATTTGACCCAGAACAACTCAGTTCAGCATGGAAATATCATTGCAACAGCTTTTATTTAGCCACAGTTCAGTGTAAGTTTTTATGCGCTTAATAGCATTTTCAGGCCAAATGGAGCTAATATGCTTGTTTCTGTCAATTGCAACAAAATAGTGAGAGAAAAGTGTGTTTGCCTTAATATTTGACCCAAAACAACTGAGTTCAGCATGGATATATCATTGCAACAGCCTTTTTATGTTACGTTATTATGCTCTTAAAAGCATTTTCAGGACGAATGGAGGTGGTTTTGAAGATATGGTTGCCTTGTCAGAACAATTACAACAAAATAGTGAATGGAAAGAGGTCACTTTTGTTTCCTCTTGTGAAACAGGCAATACCTCCAGGATTGTCTAGGGCAGGGGTCACATACCTTTTGAAACTGAGAGTTACTTCTCTGGTACCGAATAATGCGTAGGGCTACCAATTTAATACACCCTTTTAAAATAACAAATTTGCCGAATGTACCTTTAATTATATGTTTTTAATAATTAGTTAAATTAATGATATTCATTCAATTCAATTTAACTTTATTTATATAGCACCAATTTACAACAAGGTCATTTCAAGGCACTTTACAGAATCTATGTGAAAACACAGCTCAATGATTTCTCACACGGGCATCATGTTGGTGACTCGTGTAGGGGCTAAGATTCTGTGTTCTGACATGCCTCGACACCCCTCGTCAATGAACACTTACTGCTAATGATTTTGATGGAGTGTCATTTTAGATTGTGTGAAAAATTCCTTTTGTTTTAAAGATCCGCCCTTTCTTTCCTCGTCCAGCTGTATCAAGAATGATATTCTCGTCAAGGAGAGTGGTGGAGAGGTGTGTTATGTTGAGTAGAGCTATTGACATGCCAAGACTGGACAGGTGTATTGTCACGTACCAGTCAGTGCCTGCCACACCAACGTCGGCCATTAGTTTATGCATATTGAGTTTTTGTCCAGGTAACCTACGATATGTAGTGTTAAACAAGAAAAGTACATAGTCAGGAAACCGAGACGATGGCTTCAACCTGTTCTTTGATTCTTTAAAAATTCATGTGGATCTGCAAACTGACAGTGCTTTGATGTCAGCAGGAATGGACATCTCCCTGATCAACACTCCTCCAGCTCTTGCTGAAAACCATTACAGCATATTTCGATAAGCTCCAGCTTTGCTTGGATTCTCCCTGCCACGTTGGTGGAGTATGTTTGTCTCCTTCTCGAGTCTCCATGGAAAATGAATGGCAGCTGTCTTTGGCCCAGGGATCTGTCTCTTTAAGGGGGATTTAGCTGTTGTGTAGCTGTGGTGTAATTTTTTACTTTTTCCAATTTCTGGTACACTGAACTGTTGATTCTCGCCTCCCTGGGGGTCTAGAGGATTAGGCACTTTCACCACCACAGCCCGGGTTTCATTCCTGTTCAGGGAATGTGCTTTTGACGCTGCCTTAAAACCAGTAAATGCCCAGGAATGCTTTGTTGCCTTTTTAAATAGTTTACCTCCATACCCAAATTCCCCTGTCGTATTTGTGCACAGAAGATTGATGAACTCTTCCCTCAAATTAGAGTAATAAGCTTTGTAGGTGAACCCATATTTTCTGTGGATTGGCTGCAAAAAGGGAGCAGCCACACTCACGAGCACCACTTCAGGACAACAGTGGTAGGTGTTATTGGAAGGAAAGTTATGTTATCCAAAGTAATTCCTCATACTCACTCAATGCATTGGCCAGGAATCAAACCAAGACCAAGTGCTTGGGAAGCAGCTGTTCTTAACCACTATACCAGAGGATGGTCCCTGGTCTCAACGTTTGCCACAATGTGTATATGGGGTAAGGGACAGTGTAGTGGGGTGGTCCAAGTGATCACCAAGTTTTATGAACTTTCAAGAAACATATTGGTAGTTTCAGCTCAGGTGGCTTAAATGAGAATTGTGTGTCTGGAAAGAACAACGACGTGACAGTATTAATGGGAAACAAATGCCAAATTTGAGCCACAGTATAAAAGTATTATTCACTTTTGTGACCTCTTGTGAAACAGGCAATACCTCCCTGATCGTCTAGTGGCTCTCAAACGGCGCTCTCAAACACTGTAGCCTGGGGTCGCCCCCCCATCACGGAACGCTCCTCTCTTTCTGTATTTCGCTAATGAGAGGAGTCTCATTTTAGATTATGTTCACCAAAATAGTTGTTTTCAAAATCCGCCCTTCCTTTGGTTGTGCAGCTGTATCAAGAACAATATTCTTTTCAGGGAGAGTGGTGGAGAGCCTAAAGTCCCCCGTCAGCATAAACATTTAATCTTGGTGTCCATCTTCAACGTGTAATGGCATAACTCTCAACTCCAGTGGGAAAGATTACTTGAGTAAAACAGAATCTCTACAGCTTTTATTATATCCAGCAGTTGTCATACTTGGCATCAGGTCTGGTTTCAGTTAGTGGTGCTGGCGATTGGAAAGACAGTTATGTTACTTCTAGGTATTCAGAGGCAACCACATCTACCTGGACAGATCAGAGAAAGAGCACTTAAAGACTGCATGATGAAGTGGGCCACCTCAGCTCTGAACGTGCACTACATCTTGCCCATGCCAGGTTTTACTGGCCAAGAATGACCAGTTCCGTCGAAGAGAAATGTAGGAAATGTGCACGCTGTGTCAGGAGAAAGGTTTTGCCTCAGAAGGCTGCACCACACATTTCTGCAACCTACCCACTGGAACTTATCTGCATGGATTATTTGTCATGTGAGCCAGACAGTCAAGACACACATTATTCATTACTGACCATTTCACAAAGTTTGCTGTGGCTGTTCCTACTAAAGATCAAAAAACACAAACATTTGCAAAGTCTTTGTCAACTGCTTTTTTCTGTGAATATCATAAAAACACAAACTCGCAGACAAGTGGGAACGGATAATATATGTTGTGGTTAAACGAATCAAAGATAGCCCGATGTATGTGGTAAAAGCAGAAATCGCGGAAGGACCACATTGCACTCTGCACAGAGATCTCCTTTTGCCTTGTGGATTCTTACCTGTAGAGAAGAGGGCTTGCTCTAACTATTAGTGATGAATAATATGCTGTTCTGGCATGACAGAGGGCTTTTTTATACATTATTAAATTGTTTTTCCAGGCCTAACGGGATTTTCTAAATTAGTGGACTGACACTCTAACTTGCATGACGCCTGCTTTATTATGCACATTTTCAGATAAATATCTTTTGTAGTGGAATTGATTTTTAACTGCTGTATAGTCCATTGTTGTAAATGGTATTAGAAAATGGTCAGACAAAAGAGAATTATGATGAAATACAGTTAAATTATTAATTTCAATGCCTTATGTAAGGAAAAGGCCTAGGGTGTGACTAAAACGGTGAGGGGATTTATTTACATTTAAGAAAAAACAATTAAATGTAATAATAAATTAAATGCAGTGTTGAGACACTTACTGTCAACATACTGTCAACATGAATGTTAAAGTTACTCACTATAATGACTTTATCTGTACTAAGCACTAAATCGGATAGAAAATCTGAAAATTCAGTCAAAAACTCTGAGTAAGGGACTGGAGGACGGTACACAATAACAAATAGAATTGATGTGAAAGGCTAAGAGTAAGGCTCTAAAATGAGTTATAACTATGTTTAGGTCTAGGTTTTATTGGTAAGCTTGAGTGGAAGATTGCTGCTACTCCTCCACCTCGACCGGTGCTTCTAGAAACATGATAATTGTTATGACTTGGGGGGATGCCAACTGCTGGTTGGCACTGTGTCTCCAGTGGAGGCTACAGAGCCAGACCACGGCAGTGTGACATCGGGGTCTTGGGTGAATAAATATGTAGCTCAAGGTATTTAGAGCTGCGAGGTGCCTGTAGATGGTGGAAATGTTGCAGTGGAAATGTTGGAAAATGCCAACATTTGTGCAAACTTGTAGGCAGTTTGCACAAACCTGCATTGAAAAACTACGGAAGTGACTTCTATCCAGCATTTTAAATTTGATGGCAGCAACACATCTCAAAGAAGTTGGAACAAGGGCAACAAAAGGCTGGAAAAGTAATTACTACAAATAAAAAAACAAATGGAGGGCTTTGGACAACTAATTAAAAGAAGCAATGCGTCAAAATGCGTCTAAATATTGTGGAACAATTTCAGAAAAAATTCTCTCAATGTAAAAGTGTGAAAGCTATGACAATCCCACCATCTACAGTATATGATATCATCAAAAGATTCAGAGAATCAGTTGGAATCTGAAAGGTCAAAACTGGATGCGCTTAATCTTTGGGCCCTCAGGCAGCATTCCATTAAAAACAAACGTGATTTTCTACTAGACAAGACTGCATAGGCTCAGGAACACTTACAGAAATAACTGTCGCTGTATCGTGCAAAGAAGAAGAGATTTTTGCTTGCCTTGTTCTTGTAAGTTGCTTTGGATGAAAGTGTCTGCTAAATGACTAAATGTAAATGTACATGTAAACCATATGTAAACACGATCCAAAAAGGCTGCCATGATCTCTGGCCCAAAGCTCATTTAAAATGGTCTGAGGTAAAATGGAAAAATGTTCTCTTGTCAGATGAATCAAAATTTAAAATTTTTTTTGAAATACATGAATGCCATGTCCTATGAACTAAAGAGGAGAGGGACCATCCAGCTTGTTATCAATGGACAGTTCAAAAGCCTGCATCTTTGATGGTGTGTGGGTGCATTAGTGCCAATGGTGTGGGCAGCATACACATTTGGAAAGGTACCATCAATGCTGAAAAGTACATAGAGGTTTTAGAGCAAATACCCATCCATCTGGACAACGTCTCTTTCAGAAAAGGACTTGCATATTTCCGCAAGACAATGCTAAACCACATACTGCATCCATCATCCAAAACATGGCTTTGCAGGAGAGGAGTCCGACAACTGGCCTCTTCATTTTCCAGATGTTTATAGGCAGTTGTTAAAAGAAGCGGGGATGCTACACAGTTCACAACCTTTTGTGAAATGCGTTGCTGCCATCAAATTTATAATAAGCTAATATTTTTAATGAAATTGTAAAATGTCTCAAATGTGCTCTATTGTGAATAAAATGTGGGGTGGTGACATTTGCAAATCGTTGCATACTGTTTTTATTTATGTTTTACACATCATCCCTTCTTCTTTGGGATTGTAGTCGTACTGCTCTACCTTCCTGCACCATAGTCCCTACAGTCAAACCAGTCTGCCATAAAGCCCAGATCAGAGAAGGGCTGCAGTGATGGTTAGCCTTCTAGAATTTTGTCCCATCTAGGGTGTGACTAAAACGGTGAGGGGATTTATTTACATTTAAGAAAAACACAATTAAATGTAATAATAAATTGAAAATTAAAAAATTAAAAACCTAAATTTAAAATTGAAACGCAGTGTTGAGACACTTACTGTCAACATACACTTACAAAGCTGGATCTTAGTCAGTAAGCTCAAGTTCTTGGTAACCTCTCTTACTAAGGTCATTCTCCACAGATTGCTCAGTTTGGCTGGGAGATCGGCTCTTGTAAGAATCCTGGTTGTTCAAAACTTCTTCCGTTCAAGAATTATTGAGGCTCCTATGCTCTTGAGAACCTGCAGTGCAGCAAAAAAATTTTGTAGTCTTCCCTAGATCTGTGCCTTGCATGCAGTTCCTTTGACCTCATGGCTTTTGGTCTGTTATGGTATGCATTGGCCTTCTACAGGTGTGTCCCTTTACAAATCGTGTCCAATCAGTTTAATTTACCACAGGTGGACTCCAGTCAAGGTGTAGAAATATCTCTGTTATCATCAAGAGAAATGGGAGGTACCTAAGCTAAATTTCAAGTGTTGTTGCAAAGACTCTAAAAACTTAGACTAATGAAATATATAATACTTTTTCCTTTTTCATTCATTTGCAAATATTTCAACAATTCAGTTTTCACTTTGTCGTATTAGGATACTGAGTGTAGATTAATAAAAAAACATGAATTTAGACAACTCTACTATCAGGCTGCAGCACAAGAAAATTGGAAAAGTGAAGTAGGTCTGAAAACTTTCTGAATGCACTGTGCAGCAACTGTTGCTCAGATTTGTCACACAGGGACAACAGCATTTCGGCCCATCGTGCTTGCTGCAGAGAATCATGTGCAAGCAGAAGGCACAGGGTTGCCAGCTGTCCACAATAATAATCAATGTGCGCAATGTACTGCAATTTGTTTGTGTTGTTGTATAGCCAGTGCTGCGGTCAACTCTACAGCAGTACACAGTAGACTGCTGTAAAGAAGAAGGTAAATGTTAATTCTTTATCAAAACTGTAAAATGTCAGTATATATGCATACAATGCTTTTGCTACGTTTTACTTGCTAATACGTTTCATATCACATAAACATATTAGTTATCTTGGATTCACTGTGTTTTGATTGAAGTTCCCTCTGACGGCTGAGCCAAACAACACCAAAGATACATGCTAGTGTGACGAGTTTCAGAAGATGACCAGTGGGAGACCTTCTTGTGGGCTATGATGATGTAATTGTTGGGTTTAGGGGTTGTGCTTCTGCAGGGTTCATAAACTCAGGTTGAGTGTTTTTTATTTCATTGATTTTTGAGTTTATCTACAGGAGGACAAAAAATAGTAAAACACAGAGGAACTGTCCTGCAGGTGAATGGATGGGGGTTCTTAACAGCCGGTTTCTATACTGATGTTGTATTCATTCCCACTCCTGCAGTTCCTACACCTTGCTCATAAATCACTGCAGGGAATTTCACTGCAGTAGAGGAATCTATTCTTCCATCGTTAATTTTCCATCTGCTCCACCACCTCCTCTCTCTATTTTTGTGTAAGCTTTGTAAAAACTTTTTCTCCATGAGAATGACTGGTTGAAAATGTTGTTTGGCTGACATATTTAGGCCAAGCTAGGATGCTGCTGTAGCAGCAGTAACAAGCATTCCCACACTACTAGAAGAGAACTGGAGGCAGAAATACAGAGCATTAAGTACAGAGCACAGAGAACGTAAAGACTAGTAAAAAACAAAAATCACCACATTCATTGCAAACACTGTAAAGGTTTTATTTGATTGCTAATTTCAGAAGGAAACAATATTTACCATAAGCAAGAACAGATACAGAGGTGTTAAGGAATAAGGAATACTTCTGCCAGGAATGGTACCATGGGACCATTTGTGCCCCACATATTATTTCTAACAAGTTGGAACTGTGCTTCTTGACCAAATTCTGAATGAACTTATACTTTTACATATTGCAAAATAACAAACAATCACTGTGTTGGATTTAATCCTACTTAAGATGTAGGACAAATGGGAGATGCAGGGGTGAGAAAACTGCCTGCCAAATGCTGGGGGCGTGGGTTCATTTGTATTAAAAGGAAGTTATCACTGCAATTCACACCTCTCGGGTGTTAGGGCATCTTCATGGTTACCTACTGGACAGAAACACAACCAGAAGGACAGTCATGCAGAGCACATGATGCACAGATAATAGTAAACCTTTTTCCTTTAGTCTACTGTTAAGGATCACTGAGATACGACCAGCAGGGATTTTTATAATCATTACATCTGTGTTCATGTCCATCTCACTTCAAGAGATCACCTGGGCCTTCATAGATGGGAACTTCCTTCTTACAGGTCACTTGTTAGTTTTAAATTCACTAAAGTCACAATGTTCAGTGTTAAGCCCACGATTAAATACTAACTATAACCATAACATTACATTGTAATTACTATGTAATATTTACACCCAATGTGCTCCACAGTGCAGAATTTCCACCTGCATCAGCATGTTTGTCCAAAATGAAATTAATAACCTGGATGGTTACAGCTACTGGATGAAAAAAAAAATAAATCAAATAACGGTTCTCTACCCACTGGAACAATTGGTATTGACCAGCACCTTTGTACATTGTGTTAACTTTCACAACCCAGCTGCATTTAATGCTGGTTCAACAAATGGCTTAGAAACATTTGAAGAGAGACCAGATGGCTGAAAATCTTCAACATAAGTAGGTTGTTTTACTATGAACAACAATTCAAAATACAGGTGCTACCTGCAGGTATTTCTGCACCTGTACAGACTAAAGATCTTATAATAATGTGTCAGATAGACATTTAATCAAGATGTAATTTTTTTCTGCCGTTTATTTAATTCTCTGGTTTTAACCTGATCAGTATTTGTGCTTCAATAGTGTCTTCTCAATAATAAATGCAGATATAACGTTGAATCTTTTATTTATTTTTAACATCTAAAGTAATTGGTTTCCTAACATTTACAACCCCAATTCCAAAAGAGTTGGGAAGATTAGAAAACGTAAATAAAAACAGATTGCAAAGATTTGCAAATCTCATCAAACCATAGTTTATTCACTATAGAAAATTAACAACATATCAGAACATCATATCAGAAATATTACCATTTCATGGAAAATATTAACTTATTTTGAATTTAATGGCAGCAACACATTTGAAAAAACAGGGGCAACAAAAGGCTGGAAAAGTAATCGCCACAAATCAAAAACAAATGGAGGAGGATTTGACAACTGATGAGGTTAATTGACAACAGGTCAGTAACATGACTGGGAGCATGTTAGAGAGGCAGAGCCTCTCAAAAGTAAAGAAGGGCGGGGGTTCACTGATCCGTGACAAAATGGGGGAAGAGTTGTTGGTTCACTTCCCGGCTCCTCCGGTCACATGTCGAAGTGTCCTTGAGCAAGACACTGAACTCCAACTTAATTGCTCTTGGTGAGTGTTGGCCAGCTGCATAGCAGCTCCCCCACCAGTGTATGAGGGTCTATGTGATTGTGAGTGCAAATGGGTGAATAAGAAGCAGTGTAAAGTGCTTTGAGTGCCGATAGGTAGAAAAGCGCTATATAAGTGTAGACCATTTACAAGTCAAAGGAACTGGTTGTGGACTTTAGGAAGTCTGGTACTCCTGTCCATCTTCTTTCCATACGGGGAGAGGGGGTGGAAGTAGTTTCAGAGTACAAACACTTGGGGGTCCGCCTGGACAATAAACTGGACTGGTCAGTTAATGCGGCATCAATATACAGGAAAACACAGAGCAAGCTGTGTTTTCTAAGGAGACTAAGGTCTCATAAGGACTCATAAGATTTTATGAGTCTGTGGTGGCCACCTCAATCGTCTATGTTGTGGTTTGCTGGGGCAGCAATATGAAGGTAGCAGACAGTAACAGAATGGGCAAACTAATAAGGAGGGCTGGTTCTGTTCTGGTGGAGAAGCTGGAACTTTTGCATGTTGTGGCTGAGGAGGATGTTGTCCACACTCCTCTCAATCCTGGACAATCTCTCCCACCCACTCCACTGGGCTGCACAGATGAGCACTTTCAGCCAGAGACTGATCACAATCAAGTGCTCAACAGAACACCACAGGAGATCCTGTCTCCCAGTGGCCCGTCTGTGAAAAAGAAGGGGACTAAATAGACGAAATAGTCAAAATGGACAACTAGTATTGTTTTTATTTTCATTTACGTTTACTCCTGCAGCTGGGTTTTTTCTTACTTATTGATCAGTAGTATGTACTTGTACTTGTCGATTGTCTTGGTTTGGTGAAAGTTTTTCCTTTAATTTCTACTTTTCACGGGGAGAGCAGCTTTAACAAGGCAAAACAATTTTCCTATGGGATCAATAAAGTTGTTTGAATCTTGAATTTTCTGATTGTTTTCACCTGTTCCTTGGTTCATTTATACCCAACTCTACCCACAGTCCACTGACGCATTCTGGGCATTTCTCCTTGTGCTTCTGCCCAGTTCCAGATTATTTATTATCGTATTTCATGGACTCATTACTTTGGTCTGAGATTTGGTTCATAGTTTTTTCTGCCTTGTTGTCACCGCATCACCAGTTCCTGTTCCCCAGCTGATCGGTGCAGCAACTGTCTCTGTTCCTGGGTCAGCCGACATCCCTTCAGGCCCTGCACCTGATCCACAGTTGGTTGGTTCCTCGCCTGTCTCCGGGTCAACAGACATCCTACCTGCTTTTCACGTCACACCTTGGTTTCACCCCAGTGCCTCAACTTAGGTTATACCAAGAACCAGCTACTATCTACAACTTTTGCAAAAGGAAAAAGAGCCAAGTAAAGTCAAGTCAAGCCAGTACTATGCAGTGAAAAGCCCCACTAGCCTACTATTGATCACTAGAAAATATAGAACAGACAGTGGAGATAAATGTAGGGAGGTGAACATAACCTTTCTTCAAACACTGTCCAAGAGAAATCAGTAGACAGCAGCTGTTTTTTTCCCCAATATTTATGGCCTTTATTTTAAATTGGGAAATGTACTATTGGCCTTTCCTCAGGAAGAATTATGTTAGAAAGCTGAAATTAAGAATTGTGAATAAATACTAACTGGTTTACAAGAGCAATGTTTTGTTTTATTTACAAATAGTACAAAATACAACATATCAAATTTGAAACTGAAACTTTTAATTGTTAAAAAATACATAATGATTTTAATTGTTCAAAATAAGCTGGGGCAGTGTCATTCACACGTTGTTGCATCACTTCTTTATTCAACACTTGGTTTGGGAACTGAGGGATATTAGCTTATTTTAAAGCAACAAAAAAGGCACAAAAAAACCCCACCTGATATTTATAGCTTGTAAGGTATAGTAAATGCACAACAGTTCTGTTTCTGGATTTTGTATTAAAAGAGCTTTGGAGAAAAGTTTATCATTCTTTAAAAAATGTGTGTTTAATGCTTTGAGAAACATGTTTTTCAATGTAAAATTACAAAAAGTTTGAGGATCTAATCATCTACGGTCTATAATATTAAAACATTCAGAGAATTCAGAGAAATCTATGTACACAAGGTGTAAAAACTATTCACAAATGCAAAATCTACCATGTAAATGGTCTATACTTATATAGTGCTTTTCTCCCTTACGGGTACCCAAAGAACTTTACACTGCTTCCCATTTAAACTAACAATCACACAAACTCACACACAGATGGGGGAGCTGCTATGCAGCTGGGCTGCATCATTGGGATTAGTTGTTTGGGTTGTGTCTTGCTTAAAGACACTTTGAGATGTGACCAGCACACAATTCCCCTATAATGTAAAGAAACAACCATATATTAACAAAATTCAGAAACCAGGTATAGAGAAGTAGTAAATTGCCCCGTGTTCTGATAAATGAAAAATGTTAAATTGTTCGTGGAAATTATGGATGTATCCTCCACGCTAAAGGGGAGAGGGATCATCTGACTTGTTTTAAGTTAACAGTTCTGTGATTGTGTGGGAGTACATTAGTTCATAGGTCATAGACATGGGTTACTTTTATATCTGTAAAAGGGCATCTTTAATGCTGAATGATATACAGATTCATCCCAGTAGTCTTCTTCATCTATACAGATTTTTTGAGCCACATAATGTTTACTGAAATCCAGACATTTTTTAAAAGGAAGGCCTTGCTAAGTTAAGTAAGACAATTTCAAACCACATTCTGAACATATTATAAAATGGATCTATTTCTCATTACATTTGAATCCTATGATAAAGCATTTTCTAATGTCCATAGGGGTGAAGGATGAGAATGTAACCACAAGGGGGCAGAAGCCATTGTCTTCTTGTGTCAGTCCCAAGTCTGGATAAATGCAGAGGGTTATATTAGGAAGAGTATCCAATGTAAAACAAATGCCAAATTAAACATAGGAGAAGGAGAGATTGGTGACTGTTGCAGATTTTTAGACATGTACATGTCTAAAAATCTGCAACAGTCACCTTCACTAGAAGGGAACAGGTGATGAGAATATGATGGGCAGGTTTGGTCTTAAGGACGGGAACGCAGAAGGACAGATGTTAGTAAAATTTGCAAAGAGGATGGAATAGGTTGTAGTGAACACTTTCTTCCAGAATGGGCGACATATAAGAGCAGATGTAGAAGCACTCAGGTGGATTACAGCTTGTGCAAATGTCGTAATCTGAAAGAGATCAGTGACTGTAAAGTATTGATAAGAGAGAGTGTAGTCAGTTTTAAATGACTCTGGTGGTGACGAAGATGAAGAGCACTAAGGCAGAGCAGAGGAAAAAGTGGTAGTTGTGTACAATGCTGTGTAGCTTTCGGGAAGGAGTTGAGACAGTCTCTGGGTGGTCAAGAGGTTCTTCCAGATGACTTGACTACTAAAGCTAATGTGGTCAGGGTGACAAGTAGGAGATAAGGTCAGAGGGGTCAGATTGAGGTGGTTTGGACATGTTCAGAGGAGAGATTGTGAATATATAGGTGGAAAGATGCTGAGGTTGGAGCTGCCAGGCAGGAGGTCTAGCGGAAGACCAAAGAGGAAATTTATGGATGTAGTGAGAGAGGACATGAAGTAAGTTGGTGTGAGAAGAGGATGCAGGGGATTGGGTTAGATGGAGGTAGATGATTCACTGTGGTGACCCCTGAAAGGAAACAGCCAAAAGCAAAAAGGAGAAGATAGGGGTGGGGGATGAGAGTAGTAAATACCTCTGCCAACCAATGAGGCATTTGCAGCACTGGACCATTTATTTTAGACTGTAATGTTATTATGATTTGCTTGTAGTCAGGCTCCAGGAATGGTCATGTTGTCCAGTTAGTGGACCATTTGATTTCACACAGTATCACTGCTAGTGTAGCACCATTATCCCATGATTTGTTTTTCTTTACTGTATGATAAAATACCTACACTAATGATTATCTTATCTGGTCTCACTGTGATTTGAGTTTGGTGCTAATCAAACAAGACTAAGTCTAAAGCCATAGTAGAGGCACTTTGAGACTATACTTGGAAACAGTAAAATTTTGTATTTTAACATGCCCACAAAGCTACAGTAATACATGAATGTTTTTCAAGTACATTTGGTAACATTTGACCTATAGCATTAACAGCCAATGGATGTTCAGTAAGGAACAAAGTGGGACAGAAAAAAGAGAACAACTCAGAAAAATGTTACATGAACTTTTATGATTTTCTTTAACTTACTTTTTTAAAACCGTTACAAAACAAATAAATCGAGGAACAAACAGAAAACGAAAAACAACTTCTCGAGACCCCCCCCTCCCATTTTACATTTCATATGGGTGTAAGTCACATGGCCACAAGTCTTTGAACTTGATTAACTTGTGTGTTCAGTCGCAGTCCGTCTACAAGGCACCCTGACAAAAATTGGGTTGTTCTTGCTCAGCATAGGCCCTCGCTTTATGAGATGATAAAAAGTGTTGGTCTATAGAGAGAGATGAAGACTAGCATTTACAGTACATACAAACACACATTCTGAACTGTTTTTTTACATTTTCTCAAATACTGTTACTTAGACAAAAGGACTGCACTGTACAAGAACTTTACGAATAATTCTGCTGGCCAAGAACATGTATAGTTATAATGCAAACTTTTCTCTGGAGCCCACACACTCACAAACACATTCACACACAGGCCAGTCATCATGTTGTGGTGAGGGAAATATTCCAGAATGGTTCCATACAGTGCACCAGGTCCCAAACAGACTGTAATTCCAATCCAGCCCCTGCTACTCCACGCAGTTCTGATGGCACCCTGGGACCTGGTTTTGGTAGATCCTTTAATACGATCTGATCCAGACTGAGATCATTTAGCAAAGACTGAAACCCACTGCAGACTAGCTTCTCTCTTTTTCATCCCTCTTCTCTGACCGTCCCCTTAGCGTTCTGAAAAAACAAGATTCAGTTCAATATTAATGTAGGACCGAATCGCACTGATATTAAAGTTTTCCATCCTTAAGAAACAAAAGGCAAAAATGGTTATGCACAATATAAAAAAAATTTTCAAAGGTTCAAAAAATATTTTCTTTCCCATTTTTTTCAAAGGTTCAAAAAATATTTTCTTTCCCATTTTTTTAATTTGGTATTTAGTCACAACAGAGTTATTTTTCCTTCTATTCTATTCCCTTTCTCCTCCTCTCACCACTGGCCCTTAGCAGCAGTGCTCCTCCTCTGCTGGGAGATGCTGTAGATCTCCTGCAGCTGTTTCTTCTGGTCATCACTGAGTGAAGCTGTCAAACACTGGTACCAGGCTGTATCAGTGTTCTGGACCCCTAAAACACATAGACATAGCACGGTTATGATGAAAGTTGCAGAGTTAGTGAGACTCACAGAGAGAAAGGACAAGACCTAGGTTATAAGATTATGCTCGGTTTTGTATGTAATGCAAGTTAGCATAAGTGAATAAAAGTCTGACTATGGGTTTATTTGCAGTCTTGTGGAATCGACCAAATTAAACTTTTCTAAGGATTGTACTGCTTTTATGGTTATTACATATTGGAAAAATGACATACTAAGCAGAGCGGAGGTGAAGAACTGATACTCGTCTTCTCCATTGTCATAGTCAAGAGGCGTGCTATACTCCTCTAGGGGTGTTCCCTCAAAGCCATCATCATCCCAGTAGTCTTCTTCATCTTCATCTTCATTTTCACCACCCTGGCCTGTCGGCATGCTAGACTGCTGCCCCATGGCATTACGGTTCTCACTCACCTCATCTTCATCGCTTGGAATCTCCTCTGCGAAAACAGGAAATAATACAAATCAATTCAAATAAAAGTCCTCTTAAGGCAGTTTCTGCTCGATAATTTTAATGTTTGAAGGCTGAAAGAGAAAGAAACGCTACTTGGACACCACATAATAAGACAAACTATATAGTTGGATACTTATCACAGAAGTGGTAAGTCTATTTAAATAAAAGTGATATACACAAATACTTCCATTACTCTTGGCAAAATCATTCATGCATAACTAGGTAAGGGAGCGTTGGTGTACAGCTATTTCTAAGTCTCTCCAGAGATGCTTAAGTGAATTAAGGTCTGGACTCTGGGTGGGCCATTTCAGGACTTTCGCTAAAGCCACTCCTGTGTTTTCTTGCTGATATGCTTCAGATTATTGTCTAATTGAGATGTAAACCATTGCCCCAGCCTGAGATCCTCTAGAAAAGGTTTTCACTTAGGATTGCTTTCTGCTTCCATCTTTTTTTTTGTTCCAATTAGTCAACATATAACATATAAATATATATATATATATATATATATATATATATATATATATATATATATATATATATATATATATATTTATATATATATATGTGTGTGTGTTTTATATATAACTTTTTTTTATATATAACATATAAAACATATTTTTGGTCTAACTGGACCATAAATTCTTCTTCCAGCTGGCTTCAGTGTCTCCTGCATGCCTTCTGACAAAGTCTAACCTAATGTACTACTTTAACATTTACGCCTTTTTATGTTTTTCCCCCTTGACTGAAAGCATATTTCATACCAGAACAGGTTTAACTTTATTTGAACTAAAACATAAGCTTTTGTGGTAACAACACACCATTCAGAACCATTTATTGCGTTGGAATCAATGCATTTTAAATACCATGCCGCACGCGAGACCCTTAGCTGTCACCATAACAATAAGTTCATTTATCAGCCTGGCACACAGGCAGTAGACAAGACATCTTAATTCCTTTATGCTTGACTGAAGCAAAGTTGAGCCTGTGGGAGCAAAAAAGTAAATGTTCTGCAGCTATTTTGAGAGTGACGCTGAATGAGGATTCGAGAAGTAGACGATTCATTGCAGAATGGAGCATCTCATTTCATTACTATCACTAAGACAATTTCTATCCTCCTTTGCGTTCTTTCTGTCCTAATTCATTCTTTTGCTTTTGTTCCATCATCACTGTACTGGTGTCCTCCCAAATTCCCTTTACTCTCACCTCTCTTCCTGTAGTTTTCAAACTTTTTTCCTCACCATTTTGGTCTTCGTCCTGAGGGCCTGCATGGGCTAGGAGGTCTGGTTTGTTGATGAGGCGAGATGCGTAAAGGTGTTTGAGGCCCAAGAACAGGAGTAGGATGGAGGGGACAATCTGACCTGCGACTCCTTCGAGCACAGGGGGCCGGCAGGGGAGCTCCATCAGCACACTTAGGCCGATAATGCACATCTTGCGGTCATGGAGCCTGAGGAGTGGAGTGGAGAGTGAAACAAAGAGAGAGACTGCAAATGAAGAGAACTGACAGCATAAAATCCTAAAAAAATATTTTAAGAATCCACAAATAAGTATTTATTGTAGTTTCAAGCTCTCTACAGACATTAGAAATGCCAAGTTAAATCTCCTTAAAACATTGTAATCCACAACTAAACTGGATTTCACAACCAAAACCAAGAAGGAAAGCTGGCAAAACTTTTTTGTTCTGAAATAATTTTTGGGCATCATAGGATAAAACAACAGTAAAGAAAAGGGCTGATGTTTGTTACGTAAATTAACCACATCTTATGTATAGCAGTACAAAGGCTTCTAAGTGATTCTATGAAAACTTTTAACTGTTATTCCAGCTATATTAATACAAACCCGATTCCAAAAAAGTTGGCACACTGTACAAATTGTGAATAAAAAAGGAATGCAATAATTTACAAATCTCATAAATGTATATTTTATTTTAGAATACAACATAGATGACATAGCATAGATGACTGTGCTTGTCTACAAATTAAAAAGATGTGACACTCCTGACTAACTTGTTTTGACTGCACACAGTCGCTGGTGTAAAGGTGAGGGAATATTTGTATAAAGTTGAGGCTTTCTAGACTTTCCGTTTTTATTGTAGCTGAGCACAATGAATATGTGTGAATTACCAATTAAAATGGACGCAGTGAAACGGGAGCTGGATTAGATCAATCTGCTTGTACAGCCACTGTAAGGTTTTTTTTATCTAGGTTTGTATTTTAAGTACAGATTATATTACTTTACACAATTATCTATTTTACTATTAATAAAAGATATATTCTTAAATTAATATGGATGTATTATGAAAATATTTTTTTAAGTTTATAGTTCATATAGCTGTCTTTTGCCAGAAGAAGGAAAACGGGGAATGTAATCTGCAGCCTTTCAACTTTAAAATATATCATCAATGTATCCTGTTATGATCCCATATATTGACGGATATCATCCCATCCCTGCTGACTAAAGTTTGTTTTTACAACACTGTCTTTTTTCTTTCACTTCACTTTCGCTTACATAAGGTATCACACATAACTTCTTTGCTGAAAATTGGTAAATATTTTTCGCAACTGATACCTCAACTTTGATACTGCTTCGTGATTTCTTTCAACGTCAAATTAGAATCGTCAAATTAGACAAAGGAATTACTTTAACCTGCATTAACCTTGTTAACCTTAGTTCTCACCTCAGCTGGGCTCCATCTGTCTTCCTCCTGACCTGCAGTGTCCCCTGTATGTGTGTGTGTCTGTGTGTGTGCTATAAATATGATAAGGATCTGTCAACATTCAAACTTACAGTCGTACTGTTTGCCCAACATGTTTACAGTCACACTAAGTTTTGCCCTGTTGGGACATACGTAAGTATCAACATTTAGTATCAAATGAAAAGGCGTTTTTCCGAAGTGGATAGATTTGAATCAATTCAGTCCCTTTAAAGTAGCCAAGTTCAATATCCAGCGCTAAACCTAACCAGTAAAAACGCTTCCTCCTCACCCCAGAAAGAACTCTGTGTCATTCATCCACTGGTTAATGAAGTGGGCAGTAATTGGCTGTGGGTTGTGTGGGAAGTGCATGTTGTCTAGAGTGTGGATGAGAAGGGCTGGGTTGTAGTACAGAGCAGCAATGGCCACCTGCAGGCACATGGTCCTCAGCTCACTAGACTTCACTCCCCTCATCAAACGCTCCAGCACTGCCTCCACAAACAGAGGGATGCACTGCAGGGAGGAAAACAGCGAAATCAGGCTGTTGAACTGTCAGCATCAATTTATCCATTTATACTTTTTATTGTTGCACATAAAATGTTATTTTACAAATAAGGACCAAGATCTGACTCTAGTCTCACAAGTGTTAGCTGGTCATTTTGATTACTTCTTTAAAAATATTAATTATTCATCATCATTCATCAGCAATTTGTAAGCCACTTAGTGAACCTTAGCAGAAGAGGGTTCCGGTGCATCAACATTGACATTATGCACCACCCAGCTACAGCAGCTGCTATGTAATATTATAACATTGTGCAGTAAATAGGTCTAAAGCCTGACTGGTGTCACTAAAGACCAATATTATACTCAACATGAAGACATGTAGATGTAAGGTCTGTCCTGAATGGGGCTGTCTCTGACCTGATCGATGCCTCTGCCTCTGCACTGCAGTACAATAACCTCCAAGAGTTTGGCAGCATGACACTCTGCATCCTCACCTGCATCTACGGTCAGCACCTACAACAGGTCAAAGATTGAAAAACAAGAGTCTGCGGCCTTTTTTAGGGAAACTGGAAATCTGTTCAGGTTCTATGCAACTGTGAGCAGCTGAAGACATTTGTAGCCCCACCTTTTTGCACATGTTATAGATGACTTCTAAGTGCTTCGGGTTGGACAGAAGCATGTCTGTATCCACAGTAACGTAGTTATGCAAAAGAGGCATCATATCTGTAACACAAACAAATCATCATTATTGCGACTACCATTTGTAGGGGGTTGGTGAATCAACATGCAAACAGCAAGATTTTCTGTCCTGGTATACTGCAAAAACTAAAATACATCATTTATATATAATATATTTACTATGAACATCAATGCTCAAGTTCTTTGTAAGATTTGGTTTATTCTGATTAATATTTAATTACCATATACAATTAGTTTCTAATTATGACATACACCACATCCCATATTTATATATTGAACCTTGTCCAAAGTAGCTAGTGGTCGTGATCCCTACAGTCCTTTTATATGGCTGACACGGACTGTATTTACATGCATGTAAGTAAACTGATTACTGGAAATTCGTATAAATACAGCAAATGACAAATTAAATGACTTATTTTTGAAGCCTGGATTTTAACTCTACAGTGAAAGAAAACACTACTTAATTACTTTTTTGGCTGTGTTCATGTCTTTGCAGAAGGGAGAGGCAGAGTGATGGGGGGAGTGAGGAAAAGAGGGGAGAGAAGCAGAACAAAACTGCCTGAGTAAAAAAAGAAATTTGCAGTGGAAAGTTATATAGAGCTCTACAATACACTTTATATTACTTAAATTTTCAGTTGGAATTTGGGTGGACTTTAAAAAAGAGGCGACATTCAATCCTTTCATTCAGCCTTTTACTCAACTGCCTATCTGATCCCTTGTTCTGAAGAACCACTGTTGGAGAAAGATGATTAAAAACCTGGTTACACATATACATGGTTCTCTAGGAGAAATCTACCTGGGGAAATTAGGTTTCCCTAACCCCCTTGCCTGATTCTGAAAACCAGCTTTTCCGTTTACATGAAAGTAAAAAAATTGGATTTCCTTGAAAAGCCGACTGCACCGTTGTTACTTAAGTGCATGTAAATGCACTGACTAGTCATTCAAACACCTTTTGTTACTTCATGACATAAGATTCCTCTCTGTATCCCAATGATAATAATGCCTATTCTACCTATTACATTTCAACAAGGCACAACTCCTAACTGAACACTTTTTTACATAACTGTCACATGAAGCTGATTAATATGTTACCAACAGTGTGCCAAGCTGTCATCAAGGCAAAGAGAAGCTATTTCGACCTAAAATATAAAACATATGGCATATGCGTTATTTCAATGTTTGTGTTCAGTTGTCATTTACAATGTTCTGTAGAAAATAACAGAAACAGCTAACAAAAAATTTAAATAAACACTGAATGTGAATGTAAGCTGTATCTCAAACTTGCATATGCAAATCATAACAGCCATTATTTGGTTGCATCTGAGTATTGAAGGCACAGGATAAAATTTTGGCGTCTAAGGTACCTGTGAAGTAATCAAAGCAGTCATGTTGGAAGACCTCGTACAGAACACCCAGGAGTTGCCACATCTGGGGGGAGATGGTCTGACAAGTGAGGCCAAACGCCAGTGAGAGGATTTCCTCGTAGAATTCTGTATAGGAGGCCAAGAAAGGATTGTTTATGTACAGTCTGTCACGGAACACATTCACAGCGCATTCTATATGACTTCACCTCGATGACTGAGACAAAAAAACAGCTTTAATTGGGATTTGTGTAATGTGCCTAACCATACGTGCATACTTTAATGGAGAGGTAATACCAGACTGAGCATGGCCTTGAGGAATAAGGCAATTTCGTATACTTGTCCTCTTTATAACAAATCCCTTTATGAAATTTGATTTATTTATTTTTTTTAAGCTCTAAAAGGTTAGAACAATCATGAATATCTTTAGCTCAGGGGCTGTAAAAGTGATGGTCCTTCTGGACCTATGAAGATCCCATTCAAAAAAATACTATGCTAACATTTTTGACTCATGTCAAGCAGCGCAATCTTAAACCAGCTTTAAGAATGAGAGGTATTATAAAGAGTAGGTGGTGAGTTTAGCCTATGTCTAGGAGTCACTGCAACTAATAAACAAAAAAATATAGAAAATGATCAGCTTTATCCTTACTAAAAATGAGATTCCTTCAGAATAGGTTTTGAACAAACCCACCGATTAGGTAAAGGCTTAAATTATTACATCATAATATCCACTTTAAAAATTCACCACAAGATATGGATCAACATCTTAGTCCAACTTTTACATCATTTACTGTCTGTAGTGAGGCATTATTAGTGACGAAACCAAAAAAAAAAGAAAAGAGAAGAAAAGAAAAAGGCGATTAAAGACACTATAAAGAGTGTTTAAAGCGTGTTTAAATTAAAAAGGTCAAGTATTATCAGATGGACCGAAAAGAAACAACCATATATAGATAAGACAAAGACAGCAGTGATTTGTGTACATCTTAAGCTGTAGTTTTCTGATGTTAAAAAGAGGAACCACAATATGAGTCTTTTATTGTGTCTCCTCTGATTAATTTAATTAACACATAAGGAAATATCTTAACCAGTACAGGCACACGGGTACTGAGGCTGTTTTTCAGAAGCTGTAATACCCCCAAGAGGAAGATCATCAATATGATTATGGAAACTTAACTTATACTTAGAGGGGTATAATTCTTTTTTGGCTCTGCAGTCTATTTTCTGAAAAGCACCCAAATTTGAAGATGTCTACTTTCAAGGGCAGTTGTGCACATATTTGCTGACTAGCTTCTTACAGTACAGACTTATAGAATACAAGAAGCCTTGTGGGCAAGATCGCCACTGAATCATTTCTTGTTATGAATCAAATTAGTTGGGAAAAAGGGACAAAGTCATCTATGAAAGTGAAATAACATTTTCGTTTTACAGTTTGTGGAAGCCAGAGGGAACAATATCAAATTAATTAATGAAGCAAACCTGTGATGAAATTAACAGCTTCATATTTTTAGGGTGAGGTGAGACTGACAAAAATTTAGCAATGGTGCAGGTTGACGAGCGAATCTAAGTGTGTAAGTGAGTGGGTTAAGCAAAAACACTGAACTGCATGTGCACACACACCTGCCATACCTATGATGGGCTTCTGCAAGACCAGGCCAATCACCTGCAAACAGATGCCCTCCAGCTGCTGAGTGATCTGATGGATGAAAAGATAAACAATATAAAATTTTAATACTATAAATACAGCTGGAACAGCAAGTATTTTTAATTTCTATAGAGTCAATGTGTGTGTGTAGGACCTCCTTGTGGTCCTCCATAACAGTAAGGATGGTGTCAATGGTGCTGAGGATGCCAAGAGCCATGACAGTCTTGTCCTCGTTCTCCTCGTACTCCTCACTCTGAAGGACCCTGGTGAAGATCTCAGCCTGCCAGGCACACAAACACTCTGAGGTTAGACATACAATTCAGAACAACGTACAGCACTCCGTACTTGGCAACAGTCATAAAAGAAATGTTTGTATTGTGCTTGTACCAGGTTCTGTGTCATGTCCACAGCAATGGTGGCCACTTCCTGGTTGTACTCGCAGATCATCTTCTGAATGACATTGGTTAGGTCGTCATTTTCCGTCTCTTTCACTACATGCAGAAGCTCCTGCATGACTGGTCGTATGTACGGCCTGATGTACAACTTGGCTACGCAAAGACACACAGAGGACAAAAGGGGACATTTACATAATTCAATATCACTATATATAATTTTCTATGAAAATATCAATGAATATCATGATGTGGTAGCTTTGTGTGAGGCACTGTAAGTACAACCATGACTGAAAGTATTGAAACCCTGTCACTTAATTTAAAAATAATATTCCATTCATTTCCCATCAAAGTACACATTAAGTATACAGTACATGAGTTAAACTACACTTAACATGAACGTTCTGGAGTAAATTTAAGTCAACTTTAAATTACCAAAAAAAAAAAAACTGAATATCAGTTTGCTGCACTTGGATTAATTAAATTCAGATTTTCAAATTAAGCAACTAAGTCCGTATTAATTTTTAAAGCTATGAAATTAGATTAGCTAAAATATAAGAAAAAAATCATTGGTAGTTGTTAAAAGATGTTTAAAGATGTGTATGCAGTTTGTAGTTATATATGATTTAATTAGTTCCTTCCACTTGTTTTTATACTAAAAGTCTTTATTTAGAGATTTAGGCAATAGATGTACAGTGCATCCATAAAGTATTAATTATTTTCGTCAAAGTTCTACAAAGAATACCCCATAACGTGAAAGGTTTGTCTGAAATCTTGGCAAATTTATTAAAAATACGAGGAAAGTATTCACAGCCTTTGGCATGACACTCAAAATCAAGCTCTGGCTACCGCTGGCTTTCCACTATCATCCTTGAGATGTTGCTACAACTTGATTGCAGTCCACCTGTAGAAAATTCATTGAACATCATTTGGAAAAGCATACACCTGTCTATATAAGGTTATATATAATGACATTTAACGGTGCCTATCAGAGCCGAAACCAAGCCATGAAGTCCAAGGACTTGTCTGTAGACCTCCGAGACAGGATTGTATTGAGGCACAGATCTGAAGAAGGGTACAAAAACATTTTTGCAGTATTGAAGATCCCAAAGAGCACAGTGGCCTCCATCATCTGTAAATGGTATAGTATATTGAACCACCAGGACTCTTCCTAGAGCAAGCCACCCGGCCAAACTGAGTGATCGAGAGAGAAGGGCCTAAGTCAGGGAGATGACCAAGAACCCGATGGTCACTCTTACAGAGCTCCAGCATTTCTCTGAGGAAAGGAGAACCTTCCAAAAGAACAACCATCTCTGCAGCACTCCGCCAATCAGGTCTGTATGGTAGAGTGGCCAGACGGACACAACTTTCAGTAAAGGCACATGACTGACCACCTAAAGGATTCTCAGACCATGAGAAACAAAATTCTGAAGAAACAAAGATTAATATCTGCAACGGAACGGTTCATCTTTCAACAGGTCAATGACCCAAAGCACACAGCCAAAAAAAAAAGGAGTGGGTACAGTGAATGGGAGAAACTGCCCAAAAATAGGTGTGCCAAGCTTATAGCATCATACTCAAAAAGACTTGAGGCTGTAATTGGTGCCAGAGGTGCTTCAACAAAGTATTAAGCAAAGGGGGTGAATACTTATGCAAGCGTGATTTTATTTTTATTTTTTTTTTATTGAATTTGCATTTCAAACAAACTTCTTTCATGTTGTTATGATGGGGTATTGTAAGTAGAACCTTGAGGAAAATAATGTATTTAATCAATCTGGAATAAGGCTGTCACATAGCAAAATGCTGAAAAGTTAAGCAATTCGAATACTTTCTGGATGCACTGTATTTCAAGCACTAATTTATTATCCACATTCTACAGACCTTGTTCTTGGTTGCTGACCAGTGTCTGCAAAGCGATGGCAGCCTCCACCTTGACAGGCATCTCTTTGTCATCAATCAAATCCTGTTTGACCAACTCAACGGCATTCCTCAGCACGAGCTCATCGTGGAAACGCAGCGGGCTGAAGCTGTGCAGCACCCAGCATGACTGCAAAAACACAGCAGAGGAGTTCAGATGAATACAGTGCAGCAAGACTACAATAGATCTCTGAACCCACCACCTCAAGTGTCTATAACTGCTGCACCAGGTGTGTCACTGTGGACTATTGAATACATCTGTGATGCAGAAAGCTTCAAAACACAGACTCACAGTGACTGAACGGAGCAGCCAGCAGGACTGTAGGGAAGAAATCCAAAGGAAGAGTTAAAATTTTTTAGGTACCATTGTTAAGTGACGTCCACATACAATTCATGCACCAAGTCGCATACACAATTGTTATTGGCACTGGAATGGGAACGCAACAACAGAAACCAGCCACAGCTGTGAGAGCTGACATTGTGCCTGTGTGGCCACTGGCCTACAGTCGTGTGGTGCCATCTGCTGAATACACCTAAGCATTACTTTAAGTCCTGTACACAGAGACAATCTCATTGTTTTCATGTCTCATTTTATTACAGTTAAATCATTAGTACCTTTTCAGATGAAAAAGCCATTTTTTTTTTTATTAATTTCTTTTTTTTTTTACAAAATGAAATCAGCTACTAAATGACAATTAATTAGAAAGAAACATCTCTAAAGATAATTTAATATTAAGGTGCCCTGGAAGCCTAATGGTTAAGATCCATTCCACATAAGAGCAAGAGTACCTTTAGTGGATGTTAAACTTCACAAAAGATATGTTCTTTCCTATTTGGCTTAAAAAGGAGCTCCTCCACAAATGTCCAACAAACCTAACAAATGCAGGTTAATCTCCTCTGTTTTTAACTGACTATGAGGGGTTGACATTGGCTGATGGTGAACCGATATAACCCCACATTTCTGTGCGCATCTGTCCACTGGTCATTTTCACATGTTTTGGAAATATTCAAAAATTTCTACAATTTTAAACAGAATGTAGGTACAGAGATAAAATCAGTAATGAATCCAGAGATTGATTGGGATTGTAGTGGGATTTCAGTTTTAGTTTAGTTTTCTTTATTTGAAGCCCCAATGTGGAACATTTTAACATAAAAAAAGATTCAAAATCACGTTTGATGGTACACTGAATAGTAACAGGGCAAACAAATTCAACATATTCCAAATAACAAATTCAGCAAAAATGTCACATCTGAGGAAGCAAAGATCAGGAAAATGGAGAGAGGACAGAGAGTAAATATCAGACATACTTTTTATCATTGGCAAGAGCTAAAAGACAATGGAAATAAGCTAAGTCGTTGTTCTTGCTGTTGGCTCAGTAAGTATAAGCCCATCTGCTGCTGTTTTTTGTGTTGTGTTTGATATGTGGCTGTGTTAGGGAAGTTTTAGTTTTAGACCATGTTGAAACTATGCTACACAGGAAGAAAAATATCTGAGCAATACATCTTTGTTGAAACTTAGCCGAGTTCTGCTTTTTCACGTGTAGCAGAAACACAAGGTAGCAAAGGCAGACTCCTGCCCAAGGTAACAAACTGACCTTTCCTTCCCAATGTAAGGAGAGTGGACCCCCTACTTTCCCAGATCATGCTTTGGAAAGCTTAAATCAAATTTCTCTAGATGAAATTTCAACCGGCCAAACTGAGTGTTCTCCTGTGACATGTAAATGCACATAGACACTGAACCCCTGACTTTGTAGGTTTAAATTATCAACACTCCCCTACAAGAGAACCATCCTTATCAAGATCCCACTCAGGTTGAACTCAGGAGATCCTGGTATGCGTGATTCTCCCTTATACGCCCCTACCTTGGTGTGAAGCAGACACTGTCGTAAAACCATAAACCTTAACCACAGAAAGAGACTGACTTTGGCAACTTTGGCGCAGGAAGGTAGCGTGGTTGTCCACCAATCTCACATTTGTTGGTTCAATCACACGTCGAAGTGTCCTTGAGCAAGACACTGAACCCCAATTTAGTTGCTCCCGGTGAGTGTTGGGCAGCTGCATAGCAGCTTCCCCACTGTTTCAGGAGTGTGTGTGATTGTGATTGCAAAATGGTGAATAAGAAGCAGAGTAAAGCGCTTTGAGTGCCGATAGGTAGAAAAGCGCTATATAAGTGCAGACTATGACTTTAATTTGGAACAAGTCCAATATATGTATGAACTAATGTCATAAGCTTCATGAAACCTGAATAATAAGTTTCCATGAGAGATTTTATGATGTTTGACCTGAATCTGGTTAAAATCCGATGGAAATTCGTAGTGATAATATTTTGTTAGAAAAATTGGTAAATGTATGATGGAACCCACAGCGCCACAGAATGGTAATAATGCTCATCATGTCCATGACTAATCTGACCTTTGTCCCACTATAGAGCTTGTAAAGTTTTTAAATGCATTGTTAATATTTGATTTTATATCACGTGACCTAATGCATGCTTTGTTTATGATATTTGGCAATATCTTGATTCCATGTAATTTTTGACTACCATGCAAGGTGCTCACCTGGGAGCAACTTGGAGTTCAGTGTCTTGCAATGACATTCAAAGATGTGAAAAATATTGGAGAAAGTGGATGAAGTAAACCTTCTTTTTTTATTTAATATATTTCAGAAATCTTTACACGAAGATAAAAAAAAATGTATAGAACAAAATATAAAACTATAAAATAAAACAATAAATAAAATGTAAGAAAAAATACTCTGATTACTCCGTTCTGAAAGCGATGGAGAACCTGATACTGAATGTGAATGAGAACTAGGACCTTGTGGCTTAGATCAAATTTAATTTTTCCTTACATATATTTAAATGTTTAGATCTCATTCACTTGGGGAGAAAAGTTTTATTTGGGCAACTCTAATATGACCACAGCTGAACAAGAGCAGCTGAAACTGAACAGTGATTTTGTACTGTAAGATACGGCTAAAAACTACACAATTCATTTCACATGTCAGGAGAAATGTTTATCGGTCAGATGAGGTAAAAGCAGCTGTAATGTCAGTTGTACTATAAACAATGAAAGCAAATGTGCTTTCAGCTGATGCCTTGCTTTTTAAAAGCTCCATTATTTTCATGTCTCAATTTATAATTGAGACACAATGACACGGGTCCTTGTGGGGGAACACCAATTACTGTAGAATGGCATAAAAACAAGATATTTAAAAATAATGCCTGTGTAGGGAAAATAAGGGTTTTACTCACCCTGGCTCGTAGGTAGCCCATGGGAGAGTTGAGCAAAGGGAAGACATAGTTTTGCAGCATCAACTCCATTTGTTCCCTGTACATCCGCTTCTGCAGAATGACACATGCACACAGTGGTGATTTCCACAGGAAAAAAAAAAAGTCTCAAACAGAAGTGTGTGTGAAGATGTGTGTGTACCTTCAGTAAAAGCTCAGCTAAAGCTCCGATGCAGTGCAGTGCTCCATCCTTCCTGCGGAGGTCAGCAGAGGGGTCTGTAAGTATCTGGTGGCAGAACTCCATCATCTGAGGAAGAACCTGCCATGAGGAAAACAAAAATATGACACAGAAAAAGCTGATGCAGTGAGTTTATTATTTAGAGTGAGAGTGGCATCTGAAAATTTATCTGAATGCCTTCAAATAACTTAAATAACTAAATTGCAGGAATAGAAAAACTACTCTAAAATATACCTGATTTTTCATTGTAGTACTGGGGGAGTTCCCGTGACTCTCGCCAATCTTTGTGTAGCCTCAGTTGTCGAACAAAGGTGCCCATGAGGCCATTTTGGCAACTGAACACTACCTAGACTTTCTTTGACATGGTGTTCCTAAAATAAATTTGACCTTCCCTGAAAAAGACATCATCGGGATGCTGCATATGTTGGACCTTAATCTGTTTATACTGTTCAGCAATAATGAAGCCTTCACAGTTGTGCAAGTTACCCACACTTCATGGTTGCTTTTGAACTGTGAATTCCTTTTTAATCAATTGGCATTCGCTGAATTGCGCCCACGTGGCCAATTCATTTTAAAAATGCCTGTAGACACATCTACAGCCTGCACTGCAACTTCCTCTCACATGTGTGACAGAAAATTAGAGCACGCTGATGCATGACATTATTTGAGAGCATCAATGTCAGTAACTAAACCAGATGCGTTTTTTGGCACATAAAGAGAGCAGTGTTTGAGATTAGTGGACCTGAACATATTACTTTGGTCATGATACAGTCTCTTCTCTCTTTCTGTCTGACAGCAGCCCTGACTCCCAGGTGCCCCCACCCTGCCAGGAGTAGACTACCTGCTCAGCTGAGAATCACATGACAGAGAGAGAGGTGGACCAAGAATCTGTCAGTGATAGTGACAGAATATTATATTATTCAAAAATGATTCAGCTGCTGTATGATCATTGAGGAAGATGCTGTAATGTGTTATACAAAGTGAAGATTGTGTACTTAGCCCAGCTTCACTGATACCGATGTGGTAAAATTGGTGACAGAAACAAAGTATCAAACAATGCAGCCTTTCTAGGAAAATAATTTTATCAGATATTCTTGTTGCTGCACTATAAATAATATTTTTATGAAATAAAATATTTCTGATCTGGTTCTGAATTAATTTAGTTTGAGCAATTGTATTTTTTGTTTACAATTATAATTATTTAAAATAATAAAATAATAAATATTTTGAATAATCATAAAAAAGCATATATGTCTCATTAATATACATTATATATATATAATATACATTAATATTAAATTATATTTTTTATTATGCTAAAAGAGAGAAAGTCCTTTTTTTTTTAACTATGATATGTTTGAAGCTGCTCACAGACAAAGTCACAGACTTATTTAACCATCAAACACAACACTTGCTGGTCATATGTACATCTACCAGTAATAGAGCATGTACAACCACAATCTGGTGAACATTGAGAACAAAAACTTACAACTCATCACTTACAATTCTGACAACCCTCTGAAGTCCCCCTTTCACTTCTAACCCAGCTTCATAACAACGGTGCTCTTTAAGCTACTACAATAAATTGTTACTCAACAACGGCTTTTGGATTGTCAGTAGAACAGGTTTTGCACCTTCATTTAGCATGAGAACGGAAAACAAACACATTTTTTATAAATGGGATATTTGTAAGTTTGCTTTGTTGTCTTTGAGAGTGAGAGGAACCAGCTACCCACTTCAGCCATATCCAGGGTAGTGTGTGTACATGTACTTTGAAGGGTACTGATTGCCAATTAGACAAATCAGCAATTGACTGTGGCTCAGGAGGTAGAGCAGTCATCCACCAATCCCAGGGTTGTTGGTTCAATCCCCGGCTCCTCCAGTCACATATCAAAGTGACCATGAGTAGGACACTGTACCCTAACTTAGTTACTCCAGTCAGTTAAGGCCACCTGCATAGCACTTCTCCCATCAGTGTGTGCATGTATGAATGGGTGAATGAGAAGAAGTGTAAAACGCTTTGGCTAAAAATACATGGAGATATAAGTGCAGACCATTCAGGTCTCTCTGTGACAAAAACATGAACGATGGATGCCTAATTTTTAGCCTTTATTTTTTAATGATGGTTATTCAAATATTTAAGTACAGAAAATGGGTATAAAAAGCATTTAGGTAAAAATATAAATCATTTTCTATTTATTAGGGGCAACTGTGGCTCAGGAGATAGAGCGGTTGTCCAGCTGTTGTCAATCTGTGCCAAAAAATGCCAATACTCACCTCCTTCCTTTTGCGGGCAGCTTTACAAAGGAGGCTCTGAGCGGCTGTGGCCGGGAGGGCATGATCATCATAGAGGTCTGCAACACAGACAAACATGCTCACTCACACAAAAAATTGGATTGAAACAACATGTTCAAAAACAAGGCACACACCTTTCTCAAACACCCCATACAATGGCAGAGATGAAGGTGAAAGGTCAAAGCTAAAAAGTGTAGACCAATAAAAAAACCAATTCACTTTCTGTGAGTTTGTCTTGTACTTTATTAACGTACTGTACACGACTGTAACACATCTTAAGTTGAGCAATGTGATGTCTGGGGGAGATTTCTGGTGGGAATGTAGGTGTCATTAATGAAGTCAGAAACACAAAAAGTGTTTGAATACTCACTGAACTTCATGCGGATGTACTCATAGGGGTCTTCCTGCCAGAGCTTCTCATCCTCATCTTTGTAACACATGAGAGGGAAGATGACCTCTTGGCATATGGTCTGCAAGAGAGGAAGAAGCATAACAGACTTACAATTTAACCTCTAAATAAAGGACAGATTCACAATTTTCAAGTGAGTCCAAAAACATCAGCCAGGTACATGTATGAAGACTAAAAAGCGGTTTTAATTGCTGTAATTTTTTTCAGTGAAAATGATGGAAGTCAAAATCCAAAGCTGTAGTTTTGTTAAACCAGGTATTCAAATTTGTCAAAAATTCATCCAGGGGAGGTAATGTGGGAGTTCAACAAGGACTCAACTTCAGCCCAGACTAAAGAAACAGCTTGGACAAGTACTGAAAGAAAAACAAAAACAAAAAAAAACACAAGTCCATTTGCTCTGATATGACTTCCATATATAATTAAAAAATATAACTCTAAAACAAGTCTCATTTTAGTCTTTTTGGTGTAAAAAGAGTTGATGTAGAGAGAACGTAACAAAAATATGGAATTTAATAGTATGCTGTAACAATGGAAGATAGGTTAAAGCCTGACATATTTAGATTCTCTCCCTCTCTTTAAAGAGGCCACATTGTGTACAAATTAAGGCTTATATGTTACTCGGGGGCTATTTTGATATAAGAGTTTATGATTTTCATTTGATGATGTCACTTATGGAGTGAATGTAAATACGTGCTCACCTCAAGCATTGGGCCTTTAATTATGTGTGATAGTGTATATTTATTACACCAGACCACAAAATGCACAATAAGGCCACTTTAATTCATTTTTACACAGATGGAAGACTACAAATTTTGCCGTCCATTAATTTACATAGGACGCATCTTTTGAAGGTATCTCGTAAAGAGATCCAGAAAGAATTATTCCAGCAAGTTAAGCCTGTTTCAGTGTTCATATGTGCATCTCATTGTCGTTTTGAGACACATTAGAAAAACTGTGAACCTGTCCTTTCATTAGTTCATCAACACAGCATTAGTTGCCAACAATCTATTTACAATCAGTTATTTGGCGGGCAACAAAAACAACTAACTTGTTCTTCTATGTTTTATTTACCTATAAACTAAATACTGTATATCTGGGGTTTAGGCTAACACATTTATAGCTATTGCTTTGGCCTCTGGGAATTTTTTTACTGACAAATGATCAATTTGGAGATAAAAAAAATAGATTTTCCACAATATGATGAATTAAGTCTGCTGTTTAATGTACTGGTTAGACATTAAAGAATGATCTAAGAAGTCAAGTTGGTTGGACTGATTTCTGTGTTTATATCAGAAAAGTTTAATGTTTGATGTTTTGTTGTGACAATACAGCCTCACTAGGAAACTGTTGGCATACATTCCTAGTGGAAACATTCCTAGTACAAAATATGAGAAAATGTGTGCCTGGCTACATGCAGCCTTTATTTTGGACATTTTGAGTCGTGGTAAGATTGAAAAGGTCTGTCTTTAAAACACGCAGCATCAAATTCCTCCCTGCTTGTCCTACCTGCATGTGTGGTTTCATATGTTTCCAGGTTATGGAGTGTGACAGGCTTTGGGTGAGGTAGTTGAGGCACTGCTGCAGGACACGAGGAGTAACATACTGCTTCTGTCGGTGCTGGTCCACAACTTTCAGCAGGACCTGGACAGACAAAAACAAAAACAAAAAACAAAATATAAGTCAGTCAGAACTAAACAAAGTCTAAAGCACCATCTTCAAGTCTCAGTTATGAATGCTGACCTGCTGTATGCCCACTGCATATGTCTTCAGGAAAAATTCTGCAAACTCATAGTACTCCTTTGTCACATTGCCAGGACTTCCATATCTGTAAGTCAGAACAGAAGAAAGTGAACAGCTGAAAACTCCAAGTGGGATTATTAGTTACGATGTAAGAGCAACTCTGGATTTACCGCTCAAACAGTCTGGTGATGATTCGCAATGCCCACTTCTTACACTTCCACCATGCCAGCTCAGGACGGTCATCCTCATCAACCTCCAAAGTGTCCTAACAAAAACACACTTTACAGTCAGATTTATGAACCTGTATAGCCAAAGAATAACAGTAACATTTACATTTTACTTTTATAAAGTAACTAATATCTTATGAGGCCTTAATAATCAGTTTCAAAATCCTTTTTCTAAGTTGCAGTTTTCCAGGATAATATTTGACAGAGGGACAAAATGTGCAGCAGATCAGAAATCTGTCACTATTATTTAAATAGTCATGTTTTTTAGAGATGTCAAGATCTGTGGATATTTCAAAGGATCAATACTCACCAAAATAAATCCAATCAAGTTCCAATACTTATTTACAGTGCCTTTAATAAGCATTTATTAAAAACACTGGATCATAGACAGTTTGATTTGGCTGTTTGACCAAAATAAAAGTGAAAACAGATCTCTATAAACTAATCTAAATTAGTTAACAGGTTCTGGAAAAGGAGTAATGACAACAGGTGTTGCCTGTTTTCTTCTGCAGTCAGCATTTTATGGGACAGGGACAAAAAGAAAGAAAAGAAACAAAAAAAGGAAAATTAAATCTCAACAAAACTTTGCTAGAAGGTATGCTGGGGACTGATGCCATCTGAGACCAAAATTAAACTTTATGACCATCAGACAAGATGCTATGACTGTCGTTTACTTTTTGGACAATTGTAGTAGCAGAAAATGTAACAAAGTGAAACATCTTCATCCTACAAATATTACACAGTGGATAAAATGTCAGATGTCAGACATACATTAAATGAAGTATTGAAGTATAAGTAATAAAGTATTGGACCCAGAAAACTGGGTTGGGACATCCTCAGTTTTTTCTTTAGTTTTATAGTTGGTAAATTGCCTAATGCATTGTACAACACATTTACAGAACTTTCTGCTGTAAATCAGTCTCATTTCTCATTATCCATGGATGTGGCCTACCAAAAAATGTTGTTCAGGTGTTTCAGTCCCCCCTTTTGTAACCCTACTGTTACATTCCATCAGGTCCAGGAAAATTATTGATTTAGTTATTGTATGCATGTGTGTGTCTTACAGCGGGAACATCTCGGTCCATTATGGCTCGCAGGATTTCCATCCACTGTGTCATCACTGTATTGTTGATCAGCTGGAGAGGCAGCGAGTACTGCAGGACAAACATAAGGTTATTGCTTTCAACTATACTCAAGTAAAAGCACTGTTACTCTGTGAAAGAAATACTCAAGTAGAATTAAAAGTAGCCAGCAAAATGCTGAAGGAAAAACAAATACTTTCTGGCAGAACAACCTCTAACTATAATTGGAGTCTGAATGTTTCCACTCCTCCGTGCACAGCAGGTTTTTGCACCACATATCCTGCAGTCACTGTCCCTGGCTTTTATCACAAGCTGACACAAACACACAAAAAAAAACACACACACACCTGTACAAGAGCATGGAAGATCTTGAGGATCTGTTTCTGAATGAGGACAGAGAAGATAGTGTAGTCGACAAGCAGCTGGCTGATGAGCTGCTGGATTCTCAGCAGGAAAATTTGCATGGCTGCAAGCAATGGCTGCCTCTCATCTGCCTTTCTGTACCTAAAGTTAACACACAATTGCAAAAAGAAACATAGCAGCAAAGTCTGAGTTCCTCTGTCAGCTTTATGGCTGTCAAATGCTACAGTGCTAAGGACAGCAGTTTTTTTAATTGAAGCACAAGTACTATGGGTGACCTCATTTATCTGCTGTCCTGACGTGAAGAGGTTCAGAGAGGTGATACGGAACACAGGAACATGAACAGGTTACTTACTCATAGGTTTTGACCAGCTGGTAGAGAGCCAGCAAACTTCCATACCAGCTGCCACTGCTCTGAGACTGCAGGTACATGTTGATCTTGTCCACTATGGCAGTCCAGCGTCCTGGAAAGTCGTGCTTAATGATGGCTCGTAGACACATGGTCAGCTGGGCTCTACCGACAGTACACAAACAAGAGTCACTAACTACAACAGCCAGGTTCGTTTGTCCATGACACAACATCCATGACGCTCTTCAAAAGAAATGAACACTCTAATCCAGGGGTCACCAACATGGTGCCCGTGGGCACGAGTAGCCCGCGGTCCTGTTCTAAAAATAGCTCACTATAGCACCATATACCAATGAGCTGCATCTAATTTTTTGTTGCTATTCTTTTCTAAAATCACATTTGAAAGTTATTGTAAGAAATAATTAACATGATCTGTGTCTTCACATAGATGAACATCATTAATTTAATGAATTATTAATAATAACATATAATTAACGGTAAATTGAGCAAATTTGTTATTTCAAAAGCGCATATTAAACTGGTAGCCCTTCGCATTAATCAGTACCCAAGAAGTAGCTCTCAGTTTCAAAAAGGTTGGTGACCCCTGTTTTAATCCATAGAGACACAGCCAGAATGATAGGGTGGCATGCATGTGTATCTACCGTATAGACTCTGGGCAGCGGATGATGGCCTCTACAATGTGGTCTCTGATCTGCTGCCGGTCATTTTCGTGGATGTTGAAGGGAAAGACGACTTCACCCAGAGATGGCTCCCTGTCCTGCCAGTACTGACTCACCATGTTCTTCAGGTAGATTGCAGCTTCACACGCACGTGCACACACACACACACACCCCCCGTTTATTTTACTCAATTTTCCCTACACTGTTATGTTGTCAAATACTCACTCGAGACCACGTGTGGATTAAAGCCACTAAAAATAGTCCCTAACAAATTCCTTCCTCTTTCACAAAAACTAGTGAGCAGCTGGAACAAATGGAGGCAAGTAGGTTTAGAGAGATGGAATAACACATTATTAGTTTGAGTTTTTTTCATTAAAGTTGTTTACAAATGTAAAACCATTGCATTTGTTTCTTTAATGAGGTGGCTGCATATAATGACATACATAAGAGCCATCTCATCTGATATAAAATTAATTAATTAGCTTTGGTCACCTGATCAAGGCATATTTAAAGGTAAGTGAGATGAAGACGGCAGTGAGTACTGTTTTGCTGGACTGTGTAGTGCTGTACCTGCTTGGCGAACAGGAAATTCCACTTGCTCGGAAACAATGATCTGAAGCAGGGTTGGGGCAAAGTTGATGATCTTGTAGGACTGTAACACACAGAACAGACTCAGTGAAGAGAACTAAATCTGCAAATTCTGTGTGTGATACAATAAAATTTAAATCTACTTCTGAAAAAACATTGCAATACATTCATGTGCACACAAAAATGTGTTGGATACACTGTTATGACATACAGTCCCCTGCAAAAGTATTGGAACAGCTAATTAAATTTCTTTTGCTGTACAATGAAGTTCTTTGGGTTAAAGATCAAATAATTGCTATTAGAACACAGTTCAGTATTTCAGATTTAATGGTATTCAAACCTAGATATTTTAAATAACAGAACAATATGTGGATCAGTTTACACAAACTTTAAGTGAGCTTAATATTGCAAAATGAGACTGACAGATGTTTCTTGTTACCCAGGTGTGTACAAACAATAAAAAGTTCTAAATGAATAAAATAATCTTCGGTTTTACCTGTGAATACTGTATTTGTTGTTCAAAATAATAAATCAACATAAAGACCACAGAGCTGTCTAT
Organism: Channa argus; assembly: GCF_033026475.1. NCBI lineage: Eukaryota > Metazoa > Chordata > Actinopteri > Anabantiformes > Channidae > Channa > Channa argus. The sequence goes on along the minus strand of NC_090217.1, from coordinate 17,719,479 downwards.
GAGAGGTAAGCAAGTCATTTTAAATCTAAGAAATGCAGGAAAACATATCTCGGGTTGTGTGGCTGCTTCTGGTAAAGACTTAATGATCTTTATTAATGACATTAATCATGATGGAAGCAGCAGAATTGAATGAATTCAGAGGTGAACAGAAAAATTGTGCCTGCAAATTTACAGAGAAATGCATCAGAGCTAATTGGAAGGAGCCTCATCATGCAGCACTGACTCAAAACTCACCATACTTTTAAGTCTAGGCTAAAACTTTCCTCTTTCATAAAGCTTATAGTTAGTTATAGTTAACCCACCAATGCACTGAGCTCCTTTCCTCCTCTTGACCCTCCTTTCCTCTCACCCCACAATTGTCACCACTGTATGACTTTAACTCTGTGTGTTTCCTCCCGTAGTTGTCTTTCTCCTCTTTCTCCCTCTTTCTGTCCCTTTCTGTATGTGTCCCCGGCTTTGGAGCTGTGTGTTTTCCAGTGTACAGCTACTGGTCCAACCAAACTGCCCAATGTTTTATTGTTGCTTTTTGTTGCTCTTTTCTTTTCTGTCTCCATTTTTCACACCCCCCCAACCGGTCAAGGCAGATGGCTGCCGAACCCTAAGCCTGGTTCTGCTGGAGGTTTCTCCTGTTAAAGGGAATTTTTTTTTCTCTCCACTGTTGCCTAGGGCTTGCTCTAGGGGGGAATTGTTGGGTTTTCTCTGTACATCTTTATAGTTTTGACTTTATTCTGTAAAGTGCCTTGAGATAACTTTGTTATGAATTGGCATTATATAGTAAATTGAGTAAAATTGAGGTTAAAAGTGGAAGGTATTAGACTGAGCAACTCAATAACCACATATTAAACCATCCGAACATGTATTTTATCTGCTTAAGAGGAGAATAAAGGGAGAACCCCCAAACACAAACAACTTAAGGAGGCTGCAGTTTTAACCTAAAAAGGCATCAAAAGAAGAAACCAACAATTTGGTGACACCAGAAAGTCACAGACTCGATACAATTAACGCAGACTGGGGATCTGAAACAAAGAATTAACTTTTATTTACTTAAAAAAAAAAATCAGACAGATACTTTGGAACAGATTAACTGTGGGTGACATGATACAAAAGCTTCTAAGTTCTATGTTGTTTAATATATAAAGTTGAAAGTACCATCAAATAAAAGCTATTTTTCTTTTCTCTTTGTCAGTTCTTTTTTAAAGGCTGAGAGGTGAAGTTGACTGTGAACTAGACAATAGGAACGTTATACATATTTTCTCTCATTTAAGAGATTGTGTGGTGGTACCAAATACTGGGAGCTGCAGAACCTGAACTGCAGACAATTCTATAGAACACCTTTCTGCTTTTTGGATAGTTTTCAGTACCATTAGGAATACACACGTTTAAGGTCCAAAACCATATAACTTCAGTTTATAAATGAAGTACAACATTTTTACATTCTTTTAAAATCATAATAGAACTGTAAATGACATGAATGTAATATACTTAATTTTACGGGAAATCTAAAAACTAAGTTGTAGGTTCTATATCATTGAATGACTGAGAGTTAACATTTTATACCACATCACAGACAAGTTGCCTAAAGCACATTATGGTGCAATAAATAACTCCTATATATTTATCAATGTGATATTTAGAGCCGATACTTGTGGTTTTATCACTTCAGTGTGACACGAGGCTTCTGAACGGGCTCCTGTGTTGACATGCTAAACTTTATGTAGCACTGGTGCTGAAGGGTCATGGTGATGAGGCTTTGACTCCTTTTGTTTCTCGACGTAGCAGTGTGGGAACACTTCGGCCAAAATGACGATCACTGGCCTGACAGAAACCGTCAAAACCGCGGCGGAACACCCACCAGGCCGAACGCTAGGCTTGATCGCCAACACACGGCCTGTCCTCGTCCACAAACACCGGCATCAGCCCCCTCAACTCCCTTCCCAAAAAACAGCAACAAACAAAAACCGAGCAATTAGTTTATCTTGCCCACCTGATTGAGTTCATTCTCCGCGGCTATCCTCAGATTAGGGTCGATCGTCCCTTTCAGAGCTTGGATTATCCGGTTGGGATCCATCGTGTGTTCACTTCCACGGTTCCTTCGGCGTATTTACTATCACATACATGTAGCATTAGCTAACGTTTGTGTCCTAAATCCAACCAAGAGTTATGGATCTCCTGCAACTGTGGCCGAGCAGCAGCAAACATGCGAATTATAAACACAACTTCCGCTCACTGCTTTCAAAATAAGTCATAATCGTAAGGCTCATTATCAGCTTTTCAAAGCTCCTGTGGGTTTATCGTGAAGGTAGAGTCACAGCTCACTCTTTCAAACTTTCACTAGCTTTACAGAAACCTTGGCCCTGCCCCGTTTTACCGGCAACCAGCTGTCGGCGGATGTAAAGCAAAGTAAACAGACAATTCACGGTTTTTCCTGCTCTTCGCCACAGTGGTCCCTCGGAAAGTTTGCTGCCACCTCGAGCGCTGGGGCCGTTACTGCTGGAGACTATTCTGCTTTAAAACCTGCCTCTGCAGCCCCTATATTAATATATCTGATTCTAGCTGAAAAACTTGAGGTAGAACAAGCGGTCAAATGATGTCATTTGGATGAGTTCTGGAGGAGCAGAGAACGTTGTCAGCATGTTGACAAAACTAGTTTCCAAAAAAAGGACAGAAAGATGGATAACTAAATAGAAATTACAGTTTTAGACTACAGTATAAAAATATGTCTAAAAGAGGTAAAAATGTGTAGTTGATGTAGAGTGAGTCCAGTTAGTCCTTGAGAACAGAGAATTGGAGGCTGTTGACACCAAGAAGTCCCTGTGGCACTTTACTTTGAGGCTACCGTAACCTACCAAAAATATATTTTATAAAAAGTTAAGACTAGATTTGATAAACTGAAAATAAAGTTTTAAAGTGACTAAACACTACTTTGAAGTGAGGAAATTAATTTAACATGAACAAAACAAAAAAAAGTCAAAACACTGTGTGGTGCAGATGCTCAAATGCTCAGAGCAGATAACCTGACTTTACTCCTCTAAAATTTACAAGCCTCACTAGATCCTCAAAATCACTTTCAAATCAATTTCAGCCATGAGTTTTCTTACATCTAGTTCAAATGGGTCCAGTACTTACCTACAAAACCCCTCAGAATGTCAGCATTTGTCTTTAGTGTTGATTAGCATAATGCTAGTATACTAAATAATGCAGATCAGGGGTCACCACATTGATTTGGAATGTTTTTACGTGGGATGCCCTTCCTGCCACAACCTTCACATTTTTAATCCAGAACCTGCAGCCACCAAGGTTGCCCCTTGGAGTCGCTAAGTTGCTAGCACAGGTGCAAACTAAGTTTATTGAGAATGAAATTGTGGAAGATTTGTGCGTGGTGTAGCTTAGGTCTTTTAAATCCAAACCTTACATCATATGACCAAATTGATTTTAATTAGCCTTGAAGTTGTAGATGTAGCTCGTTCAGTGCCAGTTTATTTGAACAGGTGGAAATTCACTTCAACAGCCAAAACTGAAAGTAACAGACGCACAATAAATGTAATAGAACTTCTTCCATTGCACAAAATCACAACAAAAGCTTAAGCTTTCAGTTTTATTGCTCATCTTTTATTCTACATCATCTCTTCAAAGTAGTCTGTTAGTGTAACTATTTGGCTTCAAGTGTTTGACGCCATACCCACCACCCACAATCACTATTTCCTCAAATTCACATTTACAAACAAAGATCTGGAATTGAATGCATTGGAGCCCAGCATCACGCAAAGTGCTGATAGTATTAACCTAATTCGTTAGCCATTTAACATCTGCACCATCATCCAAAGCCATCCAGAAAACAAAAAGGCACGAATTCATTATGTTGCATTAGAGTTCTCACAAAAATCAGTGATCTGCAGACAGCTGGTATGCTACAGGATGATTTACAGCAATGTGACATGTGATCAGAGCCCAGATGTACTAGTTAGAGCACCACCATTTTAACTACAAGTTCATAGGAACAAAATTTATTTGGTAGATGTCAGTCACATTCCCCATGTCAAAAGGTATATGACTGGATACAGATCATTTGGCTACTGATGCACCTTATGGAATGGGCTTTATTTTGGCAAGGGCATTGGCATGCAGTCTGACCACAATGCTGAGTTTGCTTAGCACTCAATGGTGATTAAACAGTCCCAACATTAGAACAACAGCACCTCAGTCCTGGTACAGCAGAAAGCCAGAGAAAGTGCTGTACTTCCAGGTGCTGCCATAGATGGCACCACGATGCAGTCTGAGCCAAACCTGGTCTCCTTGGAAGAGAGGCAGGATGGCGTGGTTGCTGGCTGTTTCGTGATCTGGAGCCCCATCGTTAGCATATGCTGACACCATCACATCCTCATTGCGCATGAGATTGATGTAGAGCGGCACATTTATGGCAAGCTTCAGGATGTGGAAGATGAAGACGTAGGTTCCATTTATAGGGCAGGTAAAGCGGCCGATGTGAGTGTCATACATCTCTCCCAGGTTGCAGTGCAGTTGGTCAAACACAATTGGCTGATCCAGGTTACCAGGGGCGAAGTTGGCAGTGCGAGAGGCAGTGAATGCCACTCGTAGTGGCTGAGAGAGTGGGTAGAGTTGCATGGGAAGCAGTGCTGTGTGGTGGTGGCTGTGGGGAGTTAATGGAAGCTCCATGGTAGAGACAGACAGAGAATCGCCATGACCTGAATCCACAACTGTGAAGGTTCCCTCCCGGTCTGGGCTGCTGACCTGGGAAGAGTCACTCCATGCTGCTACAGAGTAAGGACAAAAAGCTGAGTTGAGGTCATATTTTCACTAGCAGCCATCAAGTCTAGGTACCACACATGCTCCAGTGCCCCCCCAACTAAACGATAAACCTAAACTTCATACAAGCAGTGAGAATACCCATCGGTTTAAGCTTAGGTCTTATGTGCAAAACCACTTTCGAGAGTGACAAATGATTGGTAGCTCAGAGTTAAAAATCACATTCTTACCACTGGAGTTATGCCTCCCTCCTCCTCGTCTGTAGCTGTGTTGGTATCCAGAGTCCTGAGAAAATACCAGAGAAACTAAAATCTATGTAGACAAAGCAGCAATGGACTGTCTGCAAGCATACGAATGTCTTTGCTTGTGTTTGCTGGCAGCAAACAGCCATATTATTAGTAGATAATATGGTAACGCAACACAATGCTCTTTCAGATTTGTCCTTAGTTTCATAAACAGTGTTTTGTCTTGATAACTTTACACATTTTCCTCAATTGTGTGCCATAATAGTAGTGAGCTCATCCAGAATGTTTTGGTGCTTTTCAACCGTTCCAATGTAAAGCTTTTATCCATCACATTGGTTAAAAGACAAAAGTTTACATAATCAAAAGCTCCATCTGTATATATAGTTAATAAAATAATTCAAGGAACCCAGTAGTTAGACATACTGGAGGACCACTGTTTTGGTCTATGGGCAAAGATGGCATCTTGTTGGTAATGGTCACAAAATGGTCAAAATATAATTGCCTCAAAAGCTGAAATGGAAGTAGTGTGGATTGACCAAGACTAGTGGGGGTCAGACTTTCCACATCTGAAGGAGAATCTGAAAGGACACGGACTACCACATGCAGGCCAAAATGTGATATCCTTAGACTACCCAGCAATCAAGCTTCTCTTCTGAATGTTGATTTTGTCCAGTTAAATGTTTTGCCATTTAAATGTTTTGTGGTGAGCATGGGTGGTACCTATGTATGTGTTCCCAGTTATATAAAAATAAAGTGTTTTGTAAGTCTATAGTGTAGATGCAGATCTGTCTGAGGGATAATGACTTCTATCTATGCTACACATTCTTCTTTGCCATATACATACAATGTGTGATGAGGCTGAAGGACTGAGCATATTTCAGATCCAGTTCAAACAAAGTTATACCAGACACAGCACTTACTCAGACAACAAGGCCATTTAAAATTACATAAACATTTACTTACTCTAGCAGCATAGATGAGAGGGCCAGAGTCCCTGAGATGAGTCTGGATATATGATCCTCCTGAAGAACAGAAATCAGAGTTAAGGTTCATAAGGACCTCAATAGAATGAAGTTGACCTACAGCACCGGATCCTGAACACAAGGCACAAACAGGAGGGAAAAGCAGGAGTGAGTGGTGAAACCCCAAAAGGAGAAAATCGAAAGCTGGTGATAGATACCTCGATGCCAACCAGAAGAGCGAAAGGTTTGTGCCAGTCCCCTGCCTCCTCGTGCCATACCTCTCACGGATCCTCTGTAGTACGGCTGGCCTGGTCGACCCACACTTCCACCTGACTGGCCAGGGGACAGGAAGATCTGTCTACCATTACCAACCATATAATCTGACTGGTACACTAGAGAAAATGCAGCACAAGAAAGGACTCAGACAACAGCTGACCAGAACAGAAGGGTTGAAACCTTAGAAACATGTAACATACTTTGCTGTTCATCTTCTGAGGGAGCAAACTCTGGTGGTGTTTGGGTACTTGCAGTGCTGTATCTGGTTTCAGAGTAAACTAGGGAGTCTGGTTTGTAATTCAGTTCCCCGTTCTGGGCTAAAGACGTATTTACCTTGAAGACCTACAGTCAGAAGGAAATTGACTTTAAGTTAGATTGAACAAACTGTGCAAGACTGTATCCAAGACCATTTGGATGGGTATAGATGGGTTAAGGACATCTTGTAAGTTAGTAATAATTGGACAATTGAAAATTAAGACACATCTTATATTGAATTTTGGAAAATGTTTTTCTGAAGTGGGGGTTGTATTTTGAAATACATTGTTGATCCTATGGGGAAAATGTTCAGTAAGACCGCACAAACTTACCCGAGTGCACAAGCTTTTGCAAAGTTTACAATGACAAAGCATCCGCCTATGGCACTCTTGTACTATAGCTGGAATTTAAACACATCTACTGGGGCTTCATACCATAAATTCTAACAATGCACAACTTATAAAACTTACTGCCTGAATGTTCTGAAACTGTGCAGGGGTCAGTTTTCTCCTGGTGGGGGGTGTAGAGTAGTTCTGTTCCTGGGGCGGGGTGGAGATGCAGCTTGCCATTCCATTACATGGGGACTGCTTCCCTGACGCTATTATTGGCGTCTAGAGCACACGAAAGGTTAAAAGGGTACTGAAAAGATAAACTGACTACATTTGTGAATGCCTTTGTCTACTTCCAAAAACAGTAATTTACTTGAGGATGGCTTTTCTCCTCCAAACTGACGGAGACTGACGACTCCCTGTGGTACAGTGGTGGTGAGGAAAAAGAATTTCTTTCAGCCAGTTGAAGTGGCTCCTGCAGAGAAAAGGCAAATTCAACAGCCACTTAGAGTTGTGGAGTTTTAAAATGTTGCGTGTCAAAGCAAACACGGCTGCTTCTTACATGAGGTAGTTCCTTTGAGGAAAGTTCCAGGTCGCATGCCTCTAGGCACTGATCCCCAGTGGTTAGGCTGACTTTGCGCTCCATGTGTCTGGTAGGCAGTGGGGTGGACTGAGTAGGGGGATAAAGATGAAGTGATGACAGGTCCAAGTGATTTTCATTTAATTCACAACTGACTAATCAGAAAAAACAAAAGAAAAAAAAAAAAAAAAAAAAAAACACTACTTACATGCATTGCTTTGGGCAGGTCCTCCACTGGGCTTCTCGTGTCTCTTGAAGCTGGTTAGATAAGCGGAAAAAGTTGATCAAGAAAAACATTAATAAAAAAATTTATAATAATAATACATAATCATCATCATCATCATCATCATCATCCTTTATTAATTTTGTCTATTAAACCCAAAACATCTAATTTGACATTTTGCCTACTTTCCAAAGATACTGAGCCATGAACTCCATAGCTCAGTATCTTTGGTTAAATATAACCATCTTCAAGTGAGCTCTACAGGAAGTTTTAGATCCACTTTTGTGTTAGTTGATCAAACCACTGATTAAGACAATGGGATACCATTTTCATGCCATTAATTACCCAGAGGAGAGGGTGATCCAGGGGGTCTTCTCAGTCTAGAGTGGCTATTGGTGGGGGAACTTTCACCATCCAGAAGAGACTCCTAAAGAGGACAGGGTCCTTTTAGGATGTTTTCACATCTACCTTGTTTATTCTGGTTTAAACTTGTCTAGTCTAAACTCAGTCACACTCAGGTGCCAACCAAAACAAATAAAGACCCTTTACTAAATGGGGTTTAAAGCAGACAACATTAGCAGGTTTTATGTAAGCTGCTAGTTCTCAGCTCCTCTTTAACAGTTTTTTTTAAACTTAGTTTATTGCCAAGATAATTACCAGGGTTATGATCAAATGCAGATAGGGCAGTTGCTTCATAGCAAATTTTCACAGGTGTTGATTCTTGTTCCAGCATCAGATATATTTAACCAATGAGTGGACAAAACTTCACAGAACATGTGGTGATTTTGTGTGAAAGGAAACTGAACCAAGGGGGAAACAAACCAAGTTTAAAAACTACTCCACTGATTCAGTCTAGAGCAAATGGACTCTAGATTTGAACAAATCTATGTCGTCACTGGATGGTTAAGAAGAATAGATAATAAATAAGATATTCATGGGTTTGTAAACTGCCAAATTCCACCTGCATGAAACTGAAGGAGCCATGGAGCTTTGTCATAAGGTCCTCCAGTTGTTGCTTTCTTAAGATGGGGTCTTCGGGCAGGTCAGATGGAGAGCTGAAAACCTCCACAGGCGTGTCCATGTATACTGCCTGTTAGGAATCAAAGTGATGGTTTGCAGGTTGTTTGCAATGAAGATGACAGATTCTGAGACTGTTTTGTACTCACCCACTTGGTACTTTGCTCTCCTTTGGCTTTCCGCTCCTTTCTCTGCAGAGAATATGGTATTTAATAGGTGTGCACACCAGCTCACTAGTTTGCAATTCAGACACTTCTGTTTCTTTCCCATACAGAGTCTACAAGTTACGGTCAGTTTTGGGCAGCTGTTGCATCAACATTTGATTAATTTACTGAGATTTTGTATGATGATTCAATACCCTCTGTACATATGATTTATAAAGATTAGATTCATTTGGCATAGATCTGAGTCTTTGAAATTGGTTTTAATTTTCTCTTTAGCAGTCATCATAGCAATATAGCAAAGCCATTAAGCCCAAGTTTGTAAATAAGCTTGTTTTTTAGCAGTCAGTCAAACTGAGGAAAAAAAAAAAAAAAGACTGACATTCATTCACTTTTAAATGACATGTGCAAAACATAGTTTGCTTAATTTTATGTTTATGCATTGCTTTACTTGGGTATTTTAACATTTTGAAAATTACAGCTGCACAACTAAATGCGTATACATGATACTTAGGGTAAAGAAACATTACTCATGGTTTAAATTTGTAAATATCTAATATTACAGTAATAGAGCAAGATGCACAATGCAAAATTTAACAGTAATAGTAAAATTCAAAAGGCACAAAGTGACTGTCTCCTCCAAAAATATTGGAACTAAATGGCTAATTGATTTGTTTTTGCGCTACACCGGAGACATTTGGGTTTAAGACCAAAGGATGGCTATGAGATTAGAGGGTAACATTTCAGCTTTTTCTGGTGTACATCGTGGAATATTAAACAAAAGACATCACCTTTTGTATCAGTTCAGCCACATTTATGTCTCAAGTAATGGAGCATGTGACTAATATTAGCCATGGGGTAAAACAAATAACTTCTGTACTCAGCACCATACACAGGTCATCAACAGAAGACAGCTGTGAGGAAAAGACCAGACGACATCAACAACATTCACAGCACGAGTGAAGGCATCACAATCCACCATTTGAATAAAAAAACTTAATGAGTAAAAATACAGAGAAGAAACCACAGAATGTAAACCCCTCATTAGAAAGAAGAAGCAGAAACCCAGAGATGACCAGCAAAAGTTCAAGTTTCTTGAACTTGTGAGACCAAGATGATCTTCTACCAAAGTGATGTGGACCAACATGTGGAGGAAGAAAAAATCTGCTCATGATTTAAATGACACAAGCTCATCTGTGAAACATTGTGAAGGTATTTTCATATCTTTGACTACATGGCTGCTTCTGGAACAGGCTCACTGATCTTTGATTATTTTAATCATGACTGAAGCATCAGAATGACTTCAGAGGAGAAAAGAAATATCATGTCCTCAAATTTATAAACGAATGGATCAAAACTAATTTGAAGAAGGCTTATTATGCAGTAAGACAGGCTGTCAACTTAAAAGGACTTCAGGGGGAAAAGTGGAAGCTTTTAGACTGACCAAGTCAACCACCACATCTTAACCCATCTGATGTCTTTTTTTAGAGAAGAATAAGTACAAAAGTTAAATAAAAGCTGACATTGGTATCTTTAGTGTAGATCAAAGGTGAATTAGACTTTTAATTTGACTTCACCTGTTTGCAGCCAGACTGTTTCTTGGTGGAGGCTGGGACTTTAGGGATCAGAGTGGCAGCACCTCTCCAGGGTTTGGAGACTGCAGTCTGAGGCGACATGGGACTACCAGGGGATTCCATATCCCAACAGTCAGGGGGCTCCTGCTCCCTCTTTGTTTGAAAGTCCTCCTTCCAGCTCTGAGTGGAAGGAGTCTCTCTGTCAGTCAGGTACACTCTGTTGAAAGACTGCCATATCACCAACAGAGCATCAGTGGGTCCTGGAGCACACTCACACTCACACAGACACAACTGATATTGGCCTTACCTCCTTAGACACTTCACATGGTTGTGACTTTGATATGGCTGACAAAGAAAAAAAAAAAGAATCTTAATTTTACCATTGTCAGACAAGGCAAATGGTTACAGGAAATGGATTAAAACTACAATGTGCAAAATTGTACATAGTACATTTTAGTTATTACCACTGAAAGGACAGTAGTAATCGTAGTAAATTTAAACATGATCGTACTGTTGAGAATGGCAGAGCTCCGCAACACCTCTGTGTTCCTGCTGGGTGGAGGGGGCAGACGACTGAAATACTTAGAATTTAACAGCCTGGTAAGCTCCTCTTTCAGCAACTTAACTGAACACACAAAGCAGCAGAGAAAGAAAGGTCTTTATATACATATCTGAATTAGTTGGACTCCAAGCCAATGACCCTCATGCAACAACAGACCTATTTGTTCTCTTAAAAATAAGAAATATGGCAGCTGAGGATTTGTGGCATTGACCAATTTTCTGGCTCCTTATCCTGTTTCACATATTCAGTCTGGACAATGTCAGGCAAAACTTGGCTCGGGACATTGTTCGGAGTTGCGTTTCACATGGGAGAAACATCACTTTATTTCAGTGCATAGTCAACTCACAGGAGACACATTACATAAATCTTTGGCTGAAGGAAAAAACAACAATTGAAAAGGTTCCATCACTGGACTGCTGTTGTAGTCCAGTGATAGAAACTGTCACCGGAACTGCGCCTGGATGTTGGGAGAGTCTTACTAAGACATTCTCACATACACCCCCTCCCGACAAAGTCAGGACTTAAATTTAAACAATGCCATCATAAACAGCTGGCCTGTCTCCACAGGCACATATGATTCAGACTTAAATTAAGATGTGCAGCCTAAACTTTAAGATTTCAAATTCATGTTCCAATTCACCACCACACTTTACAAATATAGTATTAAATGAAGAATTTTACATATTTGGTTTTACTGGCATATTTCAGCACAGCAGCTTCTACATTTCTGTAGTCAAGTGGGAAAAGTCTCTTCTTACTGACTCTGGGTTTTAATGGATGTCTCTGTGCAGTATCCTCTGTTCTAAAAATTCAGTTAACACCTACTATTGAATCTACTCAATATCTGTGTTTATCAACACATTAACAGCTATGCATGTTATTCACAGTGCACTTTCCTTTTAGATGTGTTTGTGTCCAAATTGAGTCACCATTTTCACCTTCTTGCTCTGACAGACAAACATTTTCTAGTCATTCTGGGTCTTCTATGGTAGCTACAGAACTGAAGTTCTTATTTTTACTCTCAAATAGAAGAAACATACAGAACAGTCACCTTTTATGGCAATGTGGGGCCATTGATTATGCTAATAAATCACAGGTGGCACTAATCAGAAACAAATTAGTCTGTTAAGTGACTTTTATGACTTAAAACTAGGAGAAACTGAGTTTAAAGTATTGAAGAAAACAAGATTGAAGTCTTTTTGCATCAAGCTCACTGTCAAAAGCCATCCACATAGACTATATTTTACCATTTTGCATGGCAACATGCTGATTGTGAACAGCTCTGCCAAAAGCTTGAAGCCCGGCAGTACTTCTATATGTTATTAACATATTGTATGTTATTTGATGCATGCTCAGGTCAAACCATAAATAAAGCATTTATCAGTCCCTCTAGGATTTTACTGACCTTTTTAAAGCTGAATGCCTAAATTTGCAATATTAATTATTTTGTGATTTTGTAATTTTGTGATCATAACATTGCAAGTTCCCAGAGGAAATGCTTAAAAGCATTTATTAGTGATGTGTCATGAGTAAAGACCATTCAGATTTAAGTTTATTACACCTAATTTCATAAATTAAACTGAAATTTAAAGACTTAAGACTGAATTCATTCAAGACTTTTTACTAACAGTAATATATTTTCTTATAGGCTCTAGCAGGGTTTCTACCATATTTGAAGAAATATTTTTCTTCATATATACTCAATCCTTTTGCCAACAAGAGTTCATTGGAGAAAAAGTATTAACTTTATTCATTTAACTTCTTTAAACATTGGACATGCGTAGCTAGGGGTACAGATATCTTTATGATTTAAATACTCACATGTGGCTCCAGCCACTGGCGTGTCCTTCCCCTCCAGCAGGTCCAAGTAGACCAGAGCTGCCTGCTCCATCTGCTCTGTTAAACTATAGCACATTGGGACATAAGGTCTACAAGGAGCCCAGAATAAAACCTTTTCTTGTTTTTCAGTGACTTGTAATAAAATGACCCTCATCTGCTGTGGATACATCCAGAGTGGCAACATCTAATACAGTGAAAAAAAAGTACCAAACCTTTGTTTTACTGCAGTTATTTAAAAAGCACCACTACACAACAGCCATGTTTTAGTGTGAACAAATGCTTCCAATGACTCCACAGTCCACAGTCACATAAGAAAGCATTTGTTCACACTAAAATATAGTTCCAGTGCAAAACACATGGATGCTTGCACTGAAAGATGCAAAGTCCACAGTGTTTGGACACAGTGGGATGGATCCCACTGTGTCCAAACACAACTAAAACATTATAGAGAGCAGTGCTGAGGAACTTTTGCTTCACAAATTGAAACCTTCACTGTTCCTCAAACACTGAAGTTTATCAGTAGCTTAATTTGTAGTGTCAAACATTTTAACAAATTGACAGGGCAGCAAAGACACCAAGACTGAGATCACATTAAGGGAAACTGATTTTATGTTATTCACTTGCTCCAACGGTTTCATTTCTACTTTTGTCTGAACTACTCACCTACTTACCAACTCCCTGTTAAGGACAAACCCACCAAAGGTAACAGGTTAAGCAGGTGACCGTCTCAAAAAACACTCACTTTAGTCTGTTATTCCTCTTGACTCCCAGTTGTGTGGCAAGCTGACTCAAGCTGTGCAGCTGCTGAGCAGTAATGTGGGGCGCCTGGTTTTGTCCAGCCAGCAGGTCCCTCCTTATGTGCTCCTGCTGCAAGCTGTGAAGGACGTGCTGTACCTGGAGTACTGTGCTTAAACGCCTCCTCTCCACTTCCACCATTGCCATCTGCTCCTTCTTTGCTGCCTTCTTCTGGGCTCTCAGCAGCTGCAGCAGCACATGATTCAAAGACCATAAGAAAACATTACAGTGAATTAGTAAAGTAGATGAGTAGAAAACCAACATTTGAAAGACCATTACATTGTAAGTATTAGGACAGTAGCCAGGACACAAGTTAAAACCAACAGGCACTCAGGTCAAAAGACATACATTCTGAGTCAGGTCGTCTAGAGTTTTGTGTAGCTCTCTGGCAAATTCCAGGTTATGTACCACCTCCTCATACTTTTCCACAGCTGCCTGAAGAAAGAGACAAATGGGCAAAAAACATGAGCTCAGACCCCAAACACATGGCATTTATGTTCACAAGTATAAGAAATTGGATGCAAGGTTACAATAATGACTGTAATAAAACCTTAATGCCTACAAAGTGAAGCCACCAACTGGTTTTAGACTGACCAAGTGATTTACAAAACCCATCTGAGAAGGTTTTCACCTGAGAAATGGTTTGAAAAATCATCAAGAGGAAAGAATTTAGTTACCAGTCACAGGCTTAAAGCAGTGATGGAAAGCAAGGGATTTGTAACCAAATATTAAGTTGTATTTACTTTAAAACTCTGTCCAAATATTTTTGCTCACTTAACATTTGAGTCAATGGATATGAAAGGTACCACGATCCATACTTAACATAAGGTGTGAATACCATCAAATAAAAGCTAAAATTCTCTCTTTTAATCTAAAACCCAAGTGTCTGTCAGTGTCAAATACTCAAAATTATTTCAGTAAAATATGTATGCTTATTTTGATCATCTAATAGGATAATAGTACAGTACACTACAGTTAAAAGGTGCAGAAATAAATTTAAAAAAAATCTCAACTTAGAATTTTGAGCCAAATATCTAAATTGTCATGGTGTGATCATGGGGGCCCTTACTAATTCATAATTTTAGTTATGAATAGTCAATAGATTTACTATTTTGAGTAGAATCCATTAGCTTTTTTCCCCGGTACACAAACTACTAATGTGTCCGCACAATATTTAATGATGCTATATGGCAAACATTTGTTCTAAAATGGACATTATATGCAAGACCATCTTGAAAGGGCAGTAATTCAGACATCAATATGATGGTAAAGCTGGGGTGCCAAGCCCCTCATTGGTCAGTATTAGTATTATTGTTTTAGGGTTTAACATTTACATCAAATTACTTTAGAATTAATTAATAATTCTTAAAAATCCTTGATATCATGTGGCAAACAACATAAGTAAAAGCTGGGATTCTGCACCAAGATTACCTTAACTGAGCAATGTCAGAGTTTGACCCAGGTCACACCACATTAGAGTATACATTTTTACTGTTTGATTCATAATTAAATGTTCCCCCTGCATTGGAGTCAGACATGTCCAGTTAAAAGAAAAAAATTGATTTTTATGGTAAAGTTTAAATACTTTATCAAATGATGTGCCAGTCTTATTATTGGAAAAGCCTAATTTGGTCAATTTAGTTTTCAATATAGCAGCCCTTGTCAAGTACATTCTGCAGATAGATTTTTTATTATCACCATCTCATGTGCAATAAAACAATGATTTATTATTTATTATGAATTTATTATGAATGAATTATTTAGAAACAAAAAGTTACGCTTTACGCAAGTTTTTGATTGTGGTTTTACAGAAAGACAAAAAGTAGAGGCAGAAAAACAAAAAGTTCCTTGGAGAAAGTCCTTTTTTAAAAAAAAAAAAAAGAAAGAAAGAAATAGGCGCATCCTCATAAGCATGTTAGTCAATTCTTTTCAACCTTTTTTTAAAAACTCAAATGTTCCTGCTGGTTTGTCAACCACACTGGTCCATTCCTTTCAGACAGATTTTGTGACTACTGTCCTATTTACTGTGGAGGGAATTGTCACATCATGCAGACTGACAACTCATTGATGGGTTTTAAAGGCCATTAGAAATATTGTTACCTTCCAGGAAAAAGTTTGACCCACATGCTACCATATGTATAAAAAAAAAAAAACATTCTGTTTTGGAGTTTGTGTGCTGCCTCTATATAAGAAGGTCTCACCTTCTGGTCCTTGTTTAGGGATTCACCCTGGTTCAGCCTCTTCTTGTAGTCTTCCAGTTTCAGCTGTGGACAAACAAACATGCATGGCATGACACATGTGACCCCCAAACCCTCCCCAAGCCCCATTACAGTTCCAAACCTGTCACTGCCTTAGCTTGGTCACAATCCTACCTTCTTTTTCTCCAAATTGCGGACTTTGTGTTTGAGGCAGATTAGACCATCCTCTATGTAGGTTTCATAGCCAGGGTAGGCGGTGGACATCTCCAGGTTGAGCTGCAGGGCATTCAGCCCACAGGGTGAGGCCAATTTTGGGCTGCCAGCCATCACCTGGCCCTCTGAGCGCTCAGGTGGGGGGGTGGCATGCAGGGTAGGTGAAGGAGAAAGCTGCACCATGTTGAGCTCCACACTGGAAAACAGGGACTGGTCTCAGTTGTCAGGACAAACAGGCAGCTGTAACACTTCAGTGCAGCAGCTACAGAGATGAGATGCTGCTGGTGCCAAGCTGAGATGAAGGTGGACTCAGCCCAGTTTGGGCAGCAGCCAACTCCATGACACTGCATTTACAATGGCCACTGAACAGTGCACTCTCGATGGATCGTGAAAGCAGCAGAAGCAAATTGCAAAAGCTCAGAACAAACATACACGCTTGATCCTGGGTAGAACATCCTAAATAAAACTGTGTGAGTGTGTGTGTGTGTGTGTGTGTGTGTGTGTGTGTGTGTGTGTGTGTGTGTGTGTGTGTGTGTGTGTGTGTGTTGCATCCTGATCTTAGCAGAATGAGAAGTTGAGCAATTTAGATGATCTGAGGAAATAAAACTTCAACACCGGAAGAATTCTGTTGCATCATGTGCTGATATCATGCCGTCGATCCGAATTCAAAGCATCGACACACGACCCGAACTTTGGCTCTGTGTTTCACTGATTTAAAGTTAAAACTCCACACATGTAAGCATTTTATCAAACACGGCACGCCGATAAAAACAGATGACCCACCTCGTGTCTCTGGCTCCTGCGCGTTAAATGTCGTGGAGAGCGACCGGAAACACACAGAACCTTCTCCAGCAGTGATGTTCGCCTCGCAGAGGCCACGCCGGTGTCAGCTCATACCTTTATATACCCTGCCGGGCGAAAACACACACACACACGCACGCACACCCGCACACTGTGACCACATCCGGTTCTGGCACCTGTAGTGCGCGCACATGATCCCGACCAAAAATACGTAAATAAAGAAAATGTAATTAAATAAAAAAATTATCTTGATCACGTTCAAATTTATAGTGAAATAATAAAGTTTTTAACAGGTTAAAATTTTGGTTAGTGCTTCATTCATTCTGCTCTGCTTCAGTTACTAGCTACTTTTTGCAGATGTAAATTCGAAATAAAACTAGAACCAGCTAGGAAAGAATATGGGTAATTTAGAGTCACCAATTAACCTAACATCCATGTCTTTAGACGGTGGGAGAAAACCTGAGGAAATCCACACAAGCACAGGGAGAAAATGCGAACTCCACATAGTGAATAAACATCAGTTTGGACAACAAAGGTAGAAAAGCACTATATAACTCCAGACAATTCCATTTCAACAAATTTAATGCAGCAGAAATAAATGTGAGTGGTTCATAAGTACATTTGGTTACTGCTGTTCCAATCTCAGTCCTTCTGTCTCCAAATAGGAAACTGGTGTGTCCGCTGGTATGATGGCAAATTAGCCACATGTACATGTGATACATGTGTACATTGGTGATTTTGGTAGGTTGCACACAAAAGACTGATAATAATTTTATATTTGTAGTCTTATTCTCCTCCTGACCTGCATTACCCTCAGCTGGTACAGGTGTGCTACAACATCTTACACCTTTGTATGATGTGATTTAAGGAATAGTGACCTTTTTGAACTACCAAGACAAAATAAAGTGCAGTCTATTTCTATTTCATAAGTCAGACTTGTAGAATAATAATGTAGCTCGCTCTCGGGTAAGTACACCTCCCTTTAGGTTCGAAAAGAGCCAAGCATCAGTCACCAAACACAACATGACCCATCAATGAATTTGCCAACTGCAACTTTAGTTTGCGTCTATAAATATGGAACAATACAATGACAAAATATATTCACAGGAAAATAAAATTGGGCCCTTTAATTAAAAAAACATAGTCCTTAATACTGTCTTTTTTCATTTATTGATCACTTTAGTTAATGTACAATGTTCTCCTTATGAAGGTTTTCCCCAGCAGTTTCTAATAATGTCAGTGTCTGTTGGCCTAGTCTGTTGGTCAAGATCATCTGTATGTAGATTTCACTAAAAGTCTGACCTGTCAAATTTTGATGGGTCAATATTCTCTAGGATGCACCCTTGTGGGGTGTTCAACTGTGTACCACTCCATTGACCAGAGCAATCCTACAAAAGGCAGACCACTCATCAGACTATTCAGCGGCCGTGTGGGTGCTGGATTCCTGAAGATCCACTGGGAGGCTCGCCATTTGGAATCTCTAGATCTTCTTTGCTGGACTTGCAGATGGTTCTCACGCCAATAAAAGACCTGACCAAGACAAGAGAAGTATGGTGATGAAACCTGATGAAAGCAGTGCTCCTGACGTTCGGCAGCTTCTGCATGAAAACTTTCCTCTTTCCTTTTCTTTTTTGGGATTTTCTGATCTCAATATTATTAGCACTTCAACAAGGGAACATGAGCAATGATCTTTTCCCTCTCTGGTGTGTGTACTCTCTCACGATGACTGTAAAACTTCTGCTTATAAAAATAATATATATATTGCTTATATAAATTCTTATAATATAATAAAATAAGAAACAAACATCAACATGAAGTTGATTTTTAATTTAATATTTTGTTCTACCTACTTCTATTTTAACCCCGCCTGTGCAACCTGGTTACAGTAAGATATTACAATCTACAGGCATTTAAAATAAAACCTTATTCTAGTTATGTAAATGGGGAGTCCAGTCCAGTACCACAGCATATGCAGTAGGAAGTTGCCTTCTTATATATGAATCAGAAGAGGGATCTTCCAGGAATAAGAAAATTCTACAATATTCTTACAATAAAGTATAACTAAACTAG
Source organism: Channa argus (assembly GCF_033026475.1). Classification (NCBI taxonomy): domain Eukaryota; kingdom Metazoa; phylum Chordata; class Actinopteri; order Anabantiformes; family Channidae; genus Channa; species Channa argus. The sequence continues at coordinate 17,700,615 of NC_090217.1, read as the reverse complement.
TATAACTAGTAGATTTTGTATTTCGATATTTAAATAAGCTGAATGGTTTTACAAAATATAAAACATATGGAAAGATCAATATTTCAACTTTCAAATATAAATGTGTTGTGTGGATATACAAGGCAGTTGAATAAAAGTGTAACTAAAGTAGACAAATAATTATATGCACATACAATAGCATATTATTAGATGTCTTAAGAAAAATTAAAACCTCTCAAACAACACTACAATTAAGTCAGTTTTATCAGTTTTTTACTTGTCTTCCTTATCTCGGGACCATGTCCTCTGCAAGTGTGTGGGTGTGTGTTTAAAGGCTCTGGTCTGTTTCAGTAGAACATGACATGTCAAGTCTTGGGTCTCACATCTGTCTTAAGCTTTTGCCTAGTGATTTCTTTATGTTTTTGTCTGTTATTAAAGTTCCAAAGATAGGAGTTAACACTAGGCTTCAGGTTGGGGCCAGCAAGTCTCTGTGGAACATCATCAAATTATTTATGATGTTGAGGTGATGTTAATTTCAGAAGCTTCCAGCCCACACTGGTATCCATACTGATCAGTTCAGGCTGTTCATTCCTTGGGTGTCACAAGTCAAAGTTCTGAACATGTTCTGAACATGGTGTTGGACAGTTTCTGTGAGTATGTGGGCAGCATGACTGGGCTACTGAATGCAGCGTGGTTGCCTGCCCTGAAACTTAAAGGGAACATAAACGTATACTTTCACATCATGAACTCAGTGCTCAGTGAGAACGGCAAGTTCTGAAAGGCCTGCTATAAAATAATGAGGGATACTGAAGTAATAGCCCATTATAATTTGTTTTATTAGTAAGACTGTGAGAGCAAAATATATGAGACAAAAAGTCCTGAATGAGTTCATCAGACTCATCAGTTCATCAGTTGATTCGAGGTTGGTTTTCTGTATGGTGACTGCTGAGAATATGATTGATTAAGAAATATCCAAAGTTATCCTTTAAGTATCAACAAATACAACACAAACATGTGCTTGTAAAATGAGCAGTAGTAATCTCTCCTGAAGTGTTTCCATGTCCACAGAGTAATGAGTTTCAGTTTCGTACTTGCTTGGATACGATACAGAGAATTTGGATAAGGCGGCTGTAGCTCAGTTGGTAAGGCAGTTGACCATGGACCACAGGGTCAGAGGTTCAATCCCCGCTTCTGGCTACATGTCAAAGTTAATAACTAATAATAATAATTTATTTATTTAATAATAATTTAATAACTTCCCTGGGCAAGACACTGAACCCCAAGTTGCTCCAGTGGGTTAGGTGGGCACCTTGCATGGCAGCCACCGCCATCTGTGTGTGTGAATGGGAATTAACATTGTAAAGTGCTTTGGATAAAAGCGCTATATAAGCGGCTATTTGCCATAGTATAACGTATTCTGCACATTGATTTGGAATGAGTCCTAGGCTGGGTGTGGCCACACTTAGTGGGGTGGGATTTGATCCTGCTGCCTTCTGCATCCCATCCCAATGCTCTACTTCTTGAGCCACCAGGCCCCCGAGTTGAAATATATTGAACATAGAATATTTTAGTTAAGGAGGCAAAAGGCAGCTCACAGTCTTGGTTATGGTGAGTTAAAATCAGCAAAAATAAAGAAACATGCAGAGCAGAACAGAACTACACTCATGAGTGGGTCAATCAGATTGACAAGGTTTACAAGTTAAGGTTATCTTTTAACCACTAAGGTCAGCAGCTGAATTCACAAAAGGACAAAGGAATGACTCAATTTCAAATCACAAAGAAACAGGTTCACAACAGGTAAAAGTTGTGAATACAAACTATCCTTGATACTTGACAGAACACTAGGGAAGTTAACTTAAGAAAACAAGACTCCAAACAAAACTAGCTGAAGCCCTCCGGGACTGGACAGAAGGTCGAACAGGATCGAACAGAAAAATGATCAGGACCAGAGTCGATGCTGGGTGAGGGGTCGAGCGACCCAGAGCCAGGAGCCGGAGCAGGATCACCATCGGGGCCAGGTGCAGAGCTGACAACAGCCGACCCAGAGAGCAGAACAGGAACAGGACAGATGTCGGCTGTTCCAGAGGCGGGTGCCGGAACAGGATCAGAGTCAGGACCAGAAGCAAGCTCAGGAGTGTAGTCCAGGCTAGGGTGGGTTCAGGTGGACTGCTTTGGAGCTTGGAAACCTAAGCAGGCGGAACATTAGCTAATGAAGAAGCAGGTGCGCAGTTCTGGACAGGGGAAGGTTGTGCTCGTCCAAACTTCACCCTGAAGGCACCTAAATTGGCCAGTATTTGGGTCACCCCATGCAGACTCAACAACCACGATCTGGACCTGATCATCTCCTCCAATTGCCGTGCTGCTGAACAGCAAGCCTCAGACTCCACGGAGGTGACCGTGGTCTCACGTAGACGTACGGGCGGCTGATGGACAACCGGGTATTAATCTTGTTGGTTAGTGACGGGACTTTGGGGTGGTATTGGAGAGAGGTTCCTGGCTGTGGGATCTGGAGGAGATGGCGTGATGGCTTGCACGTCTCTGGTTCCTTGTTTTGGCCAGATCCTACTATCACAATTAGGGCGAAGGTGGACCCAAGTGAGGAGACTGTGAGGGGGACTGAAATAACAAAAGGCGTTTATTGATAAGAACTTAATGACAAACAGAAAATCGCTCCTAGCAGGAGGGTACAAAGAAATAGGTTCACGACAGGTAAAAGACTAACTATACACTTGACAGAACACTAGGGAAGTTAACTTAAGAAAACAAAACGCTAAACAAAATTAATGTTGACAATGGGAGTGATACATAGTGAAACACTACAAAAGTTTAGGAATAAAATAAGACTAGGATGTGAAACATAAACCTAAATGAACACAAGGGAAAAGACTAAGAAACTAGTAAACAAACACACCAAACAAAATAGGACACGGGTAAGAAACAAACTACTAAACCTGAATGAACACTTGGAAAAAGGCTAAGGAAACTAATAAACAGAAACACACCAAACAAAATAGGACACGGGTAAAAAACAAACTATAGATACAGGACTCAGGATTTCTACGATCAGCTAAACCAAGAGTTCAGAGCGTTGGCTAGAAGTGAGATGATGTTGATCCGGCAGGGAACTGTGGGGAAAGCTGGACCTAAATACTGAGGGGAACAGGTGCAAACAACAAGAGGGATAACGAAGGGTAAGCTAAAGAACAGGACTGGGAACAGGAAGTGGGGAAAATGGGCTACAAAATAAAGGTCCAAAGGGAGAAAGTGTAACGGGAGTGTCGGACCATGACATTCTTATCTTCATGCTGAGTGGATGCTCTTGCTTTGCAGGATTCTCAATTGTTAGGCACCAGATGTCACCTTCCTGTAGTCAGCTTTCTTGATGTGTCAAGTCAAGTCAAGTGGGTTTTATTGTCATTTCTACTATACCCAGTGGTACACAGTACACAGTGGAAACGAGATAACGTTCCTCCAGAACCAAGGTGCTACAAAAACAACACAAGCTATGTAAAGTGCATTGAGTGCAACCTAGTGCAAACAGTGCAGACTAAAAACAGTACAGACAGTGTAGACAGACAACACAAAATAACACAGGACAGAACACAAAACATGAGACAGTGCCGACCAGTAAACCTATTGTATACTTTGATTTTACAGTACAGTACAGTCAAATGTGCTAAAGGTGCAAAAAGCAGCATGTAAACAGTTAGTGCAGTTAAATGTCCAGCATGTATGCAGTGCAATTGCAGTGGAATGTGCAAAAAAACAGCAGGTAAACAGTGTCTCGCATAAATTAATTTTTCCTGTAGAGCAGAGTGAGACGAAGGTAACCGCAACAGGCTTTGTCCAATTTCCCATTATTTACTTACCACTGTCTTTCATATTGTCCTTCTGGTCCCAATTGTACATGTGGTTTGCAGTGTTGGATGATGCCTAAAAGTTTTTGAATGTGTGCTGTTTGTGCGTGTAAAGTCTGTAAGCTGTTCTTTAACATAAGTGTCATCAACAAGTTACTACTCATATGCACATTTTGAATGTATATAAACTATCTGCATTTTAAAGGAACAGAGTGATTTTTTTCAAAAAAAACATTATCACCTATTGTGAAATATGATCTACCGCTGACTGAAGAGTCAGTTTTCAGAATAGAGCTTGTCGCTCCTGAATGAAGATCACATTACTAAACTAGTAACTAAATGCAAAGCTCTGGGAATAGTTTAGACTTATCAGAATGACAATGCATTGTAAAATTATATAGGTCCTACCTGGATTCTGTTCCTGTGTGACTGTGTGGGTGATTGTCAACTGATTTGACATCTGTTCCTGTATTGGTGTCGCCTGATCTGAGGTCCTCCGCTCTCCCACCCAGTCAGTCTTTTGCATATCTACAGAAAAGTCCCCTGCCCAGTGTCCTTACTCACCACAATGAAAACAGACTTCTTGGACACGACATCTTCTTCCTTTGCCACGTTCCCTTTCTTGTACTTTGTCCCAAGGTCTTTGGTTGGTCATGACTCTGAACATTGTGTGTCATGTAGTTAAGCTTCTGTTGAAGGAGGAGTGCTGGCTTAGGTCTTCGCTCCATTCACTGTTGGCTCTGGCATAGTGGGGGAGGGATTGGAGGAGCAAAGTCCAGACCTGGAATCACCTTATGAAACTCAGACAAGCTCAGGCAGTGTTAGAACATTTTGGACAAAGACTTGCGTAGCTCTATTCTCTCCTTTTCTGTTTCAACAATTGACACTATTCAGTCAATTGATTAAAACTTTAAATTTCTCCACACCAAGGTAACAATTCAGTTGGTAAACTGTGCCCAGGCCAGGCGCTAATTTCTCTTAGTACCCAGTACTATTTCTATTGTAGCCCTTCTTTAGCACTATCCTTCCTCATGCGACTCAGATTTCACTGCGCTGCATACAACAGTAATCAATAACACAACGGTTCAACTACAATGACAATGTCTGGTCACCTACCCCAACCTAGTAGTGAGTTTTTATAGAGCTCTATTACCTTGTTCTGTTCTTCTCGTGTTTCTCCCCTGCTATTTCACCTTCGTATTATCCTCTGTATCGCTCCTGGATTGGATTGTTGGTCTGGCTCCTCAGGAGGACAGCGTCTCAACCATAGGGAGGAGCCAGCTGTTATCTGGTGTGCACCGCTACTGTTTGGTCCTTATACCACGTGTCCATCCCACTTCTAACACCAAATTCTGTCGCAGCAAAAACTGTCAGGCGACTTAAGGAGGCAAAAAGCAGCTCACAGTCTTGGTTATGGTGAGTTTACTCAGCAAAATAGAGAAACATGCAGAGCAGAACTACACTCATGAGTGAGTCAATCAGATTGACAAGGTTTACAAGTTAAGTGTGTCTTTTAACCACTAAGGTCAGCAGCTGAATTCAAAAATTGAAAAAAGGAATGACTCAACACAAATCAACCTTATAGACATACAGGTGAATACATAGAGGTCAGGAATCTAACTAGCAAGTCTCTGAGACAACTCATCTCCTATGTGTTCCCTGCTTGGACAACTTCATTGCAGACAGAAGGTCTGCTGAGGTGCAAAAGCAGCATTTGGTCACCATAAACAGGCATTTTGCATTTGTAGGAAAATTTCTCTCAAAGTGACAATTTGTAAGCTACACCAGATGCTTTAAATGTCAAATTTTCTCAAACTAAAAACACATTAAGATTAGTGCAGGAAGTACCTCCATCTTGTATCCTGAGGGTTTCAAATGACAGCTTTATGTAGACTATTGGTGAAATCTGGAAACTTCAGGGGTCGCCACAGCGGAAAGTAAAATGGAATAATTTAATCATACTTGATTTTCCATCACATTGTGTCACTGCTATCAGTTTATTAGAAATATACACAGGAACTTTTATGGAGCCTGGCTTTTCAGTGCTGACTTGAAAAGGATCACATTAGTTGAACCTTTTTCTTTCAGAGTGTTATATCCAGAAAAAAGATATGCAGCATGATAACTGTGCACAATGCAGTTAGTGACAGATGGGCGATTTTGGTGGTGTGAGCATGTGAGCCTCTCAGCTCTCTGGCCACAGAAGGCTGCTAAGATCTTTCCTGCACAGTTTTCACAAAGAAACATTTATTTTGCTGTAACTGCTGTGATGAGACTTCTATTGTATACCACTGCTCCTGATGCTGGTATTAGTCAGTGTGTGTGAGAACATATCGGTTGTTGTTTTCAGCCAAGACAATGCCACATAAGTATAGTAGAAGTGCATATACATACACCCATTGCTTCACATAAAGATTTTCAGAGATCTTCTGCTTTTCATGCAACATTCTTTGTTCTAGCATTTCAGACAGAGCAAAATAGTACAAAATAGTACAAAATGTACAAAAGCAAAGTATCTGAGAAAGATAAACGGAACCAATCTGAGGATCATGCCCCAAGGATATTAGAGATACAGTGGTGTCTGGGAAGGTTGTAGTAGCTGGATGGAAAACAAAATTTTTAGGAAAAAAATGTGTTCGGCTTGATCGATCTGCGTAGAGTTTCATGTATCAGTGTCTTGTTTGGTTTGTTCGTTGAGGAAGAGTGATGCCAACCATGTGCTATCATCACCTTGCTCCATCACCCAGCGCCTTCTCCCTCCAACTCCTCTTCTTCTGTGGGAACAGAGGATGGTAACATGCTCAGTGTATTTGTTCCTGCTGCCTGCTGTTCACCCTCCTAATCCATCTTCCCACCTACTTCCTTTTGCTGGTGAAGCTTCGGTTTCCTCACAACAACACCAGGTGTATCTTAAAAACCATGAGATTTACACTGGTCAAATCAGAGATAAAAAAAGTTTGACTCCTTTCACTGTAAAATTCAAATTTCAGACCTTGTGACCTTTTTTATATTCAATACAACCTGATCTTGTTTATAGAGCTGATCTACTGTTGGATTAAGAAAACACAGTGAAATTTACCACGGTCGCCCTTTCATAAAATCTGAAAATATGTTTAAAACAGCAATTAAACTTTAGCTTTATTATTAATTTAGAATTAAACTTTGAGGATTTCCAACACCCCTTCACAACAAGTGGACCAAGACTTTACCCTTAACACTGTCACAGTCCCTGGTTTTGGTCTAGTTTTGTTTAAATTGATTTCCTGTTTTGTGCTTTTATTTTGTTGATCCTCCTGTGTCCCTTCCATTGAGTCTTTTCAGTATCTTTTACCTTCCTCATTTTGTTATAATTGGTTTCACCTGTTCCCCAGTTTATTTATACCCAGCTTTCCCCACTGCGGACTGCCAGATCGTCTTCCCTGCTTCCCTAGAGAACTCTCCTAATGAGTTACCGCTTTGGACTTTGGCTTCCCCTACACGCCTGTGGATTACCCCCCTTGGACTTTGCCCTCTTGTGCCCACCTGTTCCTTGAGTTTTGGTCTGAGGTTTGGTTTTCCGTTTTTTCCTGCGTAGTTTGGTTGTTTTGGTTTTCTGTTTTAGTCTAGTTTCTTAGTTCGCTTGTCTTCCCGGTGTGGTTATTATTTGGTTAATCCTCTCTCTCCAGCCGTTTAAGTTCTTTGTCTGTTTTACCTAATTTATATTGTGAGAGTTTGCATGTGCTTTCCCGTCCTCCTCACGGAGAGATTTTCTGTTGTTGCCTTTTCGTTTAAATAAACTTTAATTCATTATAACCCCTTCCCTTGCCGTCTCCTCCTTTTCGGGTCCTGCAAAATTTAAATACACCATAGAAAGAGTGACAGAACGATCTGGCCAAAATTTGGACCCGGGAGGCGTGCAATTTAATTTAACATGGGTGCCTCTGAAGCTTTTGAACGCTCCCTTGGCTGCGGGCCTGCAGCTATTGATCAGCCTGGCCTCTTAAATAGTTTTGAGGGCATCCGCTTAGCTCTTTGTCCTCCGGGAGTGGGGCCCCGGCGTAGGAGAAACCCCAAGCCACAGCCCAAACCTCAGGCCCCTCTTTTGAATTGTTTTGAGGGCACCCGCTTAGCCTTTTGTCCCCCAGGAGTAGGTCCCCGCCGTAAAGAAAACTCCAGGCTCCAGACAAAACCTCAGCCCTTTCCGCTCCTCCGTTGTAGATCCCCAGTTCGTAGTCTCCCTTCGGCCCACAGTTCCCCACCTGCCCAGCAGGAAAATATTATCTATTCCCGATCATGGCAGATCGAATTGCCTGGGGTGTCCGAAGGGTTGGGGGTCCTGGCCAATTTCAGGACTGGTAGGAAACTGGGTCACACTTCCTCTGGCTCGTCAGACACTGCCTCTTCAGCTGCTGACCCCGGACTTATCGACGCTGGCTCTTCAGCTGCTGCCTCCGAGCAGGTCAACGCTGTCCTCCTTGTCTCCGGGCGGGTTGACGCTGCCACTTCAGCTGCTGAATCTGGGCCAGCCGACGCCGCCACCTCACCTCTGGTTCCGCTGCGCGTCGACGCCGCCACCTCACCTCTGGTTCCGCTGCGCGTCGACGCCGCCACCTCACCTCTGGTTCCGCTGCGCGCCGACGCCGCCACCTCACCTCTGGTTCCGCTGCGGGCCGACGCCGCCACCTCACCTCTGGTTCCGCTGCGGGCTGACGCCGCCACCTCACCTCTGGTTCCGCTGCGGGCCGACGCCGCCACCTCACCTCTGGTTCCTGTTCCTGCTGATCCTGTTCCCGTTGCGACGCCGAGGGCGGCGACCGCTGATCCTTTTCCCGTTGCAGCGCCGAGGGCGGCGACCGCTCGTCTGGTTCCTGTTCCCCTCCCTGTCGCGTCGCCGAGGGCGGCGACCGCTCGCCTGGTTCCTGTTCCCCTCCCTGTTGTGGCGCCGAGGTCGGCGACCGCTCGTCTGGTTCCTGTCGCAGCGCCGAGGGTGGCGACCGCTCGTCTGGTTCCTGTTCCTGTCGAGGAAGAGGAACCTTGGGTGTCTGTGTCGTGATTTGTGCGTCCGTACACTGGTATGACTTGTATGTCTCAATCTGTGTGTATGTATCTGGATTTGTGTGTGCTTACTCAGACTTGTGTGTCTATACTCGGATTTGTATTTCAGTCTGTTTGTGTGTGTTTGTACACAAATCTGTAACTGTAAATATTTGGGTGTATGTAAAATGTGCAAATAAATTCACTCAAAAAACTAACTGTAAATGTTTAATAGTCTGAGAAAACATTTAGGTTTTAAGTAAAAGTGCTGGAAAGCCTCACAATTGGTTCTTTTTACGGGTGGAATTTAGCTACTTTTCTGCCGTCTCCAAGATTTGTGTTTGCCTTAAGCAATTTGTCTGTATTGAAAGGTTTTCCTTGCCCTCAGGCTCCAAGGCTCAGCCTTACTGACCGAGTACTGTTAATCTCAGTGTGCCTTACAGTCAGCGCTCAGGCATAGTGAAGATCACTAAAGCTCTGAGGATGGTCAGTTAAACTAATGCTAAACGTAGGAGCGCAGAGCTGCCGCCACAGTCCTGTCAGGTGAGTCTCACCTTTACCTGTCTTTGAGTTGGCCGTGGTGTTGTCCTCTTGACTTGCTCCTGCTCAGCAAAACAGTGTTTGTAGTGTTTCTGTACTATTAGCTACAGCAGATAACGTTACCCGATGCAGGCAGATAAACAGCTACAGCTAGTGTAGCTAACATGAACAGTGTGAGCTAACTTTGCTCCTAAAAGTGCTGTTCAGTGGCAACTGCATTTGTGTTTGAACAAGCCTTCCAGGGGAGAGGGGACACGTCTTGGAGACCTACAAGCTTTGAAGGGTTTCTATCTTAGGAAGTTTACTGATTAAACTCACTTGCTCGGTCTGTCTCATGTTCAGTTTTTCCTGTGCCTCCTTTAGTGAGAATGGTATCTGTAACAATTGTAAGGTTTTGGCAGCTTTGGAGGCGAGGAGTACAGAATTGGAACCACGGCTCCGCACCATGGAAAATAATCCAGCTAGTCAGGCCCCGGTAGCTGGTGTGGGCGAATCTAGCGTAGCCCCTGTTAGCTGTCCCCCAGGTTTGTTTAGAGATCTAATCCTAAACAGACACCCGAGTTTCACCACCAGTCGGTTCATGTTTCAAATCGATTTTCCACACTCAGCGACAAACCCGCTGAGAAACCAGCTCTGGTAACTGGAAGCCCTATAGTCAGAAACGTGTTAGAGACTCCAGCGGCCATAGTCAAATATCTTCCTGGGGCCAGAGCGGGCAACCTTGAATCATAACCAGGAGTTTAAAACTCCTGGCTAACGATAAACGTAAATACAGTAAGATTGTTATTCACACGGGAGTTAATGTAGCCCGATTACGCAAATCGAGGTCACTAAAATTAATGTCCCTACTTTCAGGATGCCCCAGTAACTCTAAACAGCCTGCGATTAACCAAAATGCTGCAGCGAGAGTGCTGACTGGAACTAGCAAGAGAGATCATATTGCACCTTCACTAGCTTCTCTCCATTGGCTTCCCATTAAATTTAGAATAGAATTTAAAACCCTGCTTCTTACATATAAAGCTCTGTTTGGTTCCCAGAATTTCCAAAGGTAGAATGGGACGTAGAGCCTTTAGCTCTCTCACCCCACAATTGTCAATACTGTATGACATTAACTCTGTGTGTTTTCTCCTGTAGTTGTCTTTGTCCTTCTCTGTCTCCCTCTCTCTGTCCCTGTCTCCAGGTTTTGAAGCTGTGTGTTTTCCAGTGTGCAGCTAACGGTCCTACCAACGATGATGTTTTGTTGTTGCTTTTGTTCCTCTTGTCTTTTCTCTCTTCACTTCCCACTCATCCCAACTGATCAAGGCAGATGGCTGCCCACCCTGACCCTGGTTCTGGTGGAGTTTTCCTCTCCACTATTGCCTAGGGCTTGCTCAAGGGGGATTTGTTGGGTTCTCTCTATAAATCTTTATAGTCTTGACTTTATTGTGTAACATGCCTTGAAATGACTTTGTTGTGCATTGGCCCTATATAAATAAAGTTGAATTGAATTGAAATAATCTTACATCTGAAATGCTGTATCAAAAAATCTCAATAATCAACATGAAGTTGTTTTTCACAACAATGACCTTTGTCTTCCAAGAAAACTGTCACTCAGACCTCACCGACTGAAAAATATTAACATCTGACTTTATGACTCTATTTCCTTTTATTTGGCATAAACCAAGTTAACATTATAATGAAATGTGGGACACTTGGTTACTGTGTGGACTGTACCACGTTTCTCCACAGAAATGATCAGAAATGCTGTAATATGATTATGTTGGATTTCTAGCCATTGCTGCATAGAGTAACATTAATGCAATACACAACTATACATATCCATTACATTTTCATAGTATATCTGATAGGCCCAAATACAAATACACAAATGCTTACTTTTCTGCGTTTCAAAACTGGTTTACTGACTGTAGCTCCTCTATTCCACATTGGAAACAGCCTTTTTATATATGCACAGACGTGTATCATTCATTGTGTCCAAGAGGGACATCTGATCACGAGGCTTTATGATGAAAACACTTCTATGTAGTTTTTGGTGACTGGACTTGTATTTTTTGGAAGCAGATTGCCCAACAAAATAAATATTTAACGTAACAAGTGATTTGTGTCCTGTTTGTTGGCGGTTCCTTCATGGGAAAGCTGATGCAGAAACTTGCTCACCCTGACATCGTCATCATGGAGGATGGATTACTAAGGCTGCACACAACTGCACCTTATAAACTGGTGATTATGTGAATCCAAAAATGTGAATGTTAAATGTGAATTCAAACCTTCGATTTAGTTTAAGACACGTAAGACCCATTTTTAGATTACAGCGTTTTGGATGTAAGATTAATAGTGCTGAGCGACATGTTTGCAAAGACTCGGTGATGAGTTAACGGCCATAAAGGCTGCAATAAGCAGGTTGACTATGACTCCATGACATTTCCCATCTCCTCTGAAACTTGAAGCACAAGCACAGTTACCACAGAACAACACTTATAGGAGTAAAGTTAGCTCACACTGTTTGAGCAGGAGAAAGTCGAGAGCAAAACACCACTCAAAAACAGGTAAAGGTGAGACTCAACCGAAGGACTGTAGCGGCCATTGAGAGGTTGAGATACAGAGAAGCTGCCATGAGGTGACGCTTTAATTCCAAAACTGTTCTTGTCTAAAGACCAATTTCTTTTAGATATTTGGATAATATGAAGGGTTCCTGCAGGTTTCAAGTCAATTTTAAGACAATCTAAAACATAATTTATTTACACATGGAGGAATAATAAGTATGGATAAAATACCAAGATGACGAACAAGTGATCTATTCAGATCTATTAACACTATATTAACTGACACATAACACTACTTAACAGTAGATCAGAGACTGCAGAAAAAGTTGACATTTCATTATATTTTTTAAGATGATTAAAAACTGGGATTTTAGTTGTTTTTTTTAAGAAAACGAAATTCACATTATTGAATTTCAGACTTTTTTAGTATCTGGGGGAACTCTGATGAGACAGTATCCCTCTTTTATGTGCCTCTTCAGCATGTGATTTAAAAACATAAAAGCTACATTTTACCATCTGTTAAAGTTATTTATTGAAACTCAAATCTCATAGGCACATATGGCTTATGCAAGTGTATAAAGAAATGAAGTTAACTAATTTTTCCAAATGTATTTTTGACTTTAACCCCAGTATTTTATATTTCTTATAAGTAAAGGGGCAGAATGTGCAGTAACAATGGACACAGACACACAGACCTCTGACACCTTTAACACTGGGTGTTTTTATTGAAATATTCAAAATAAATATCCAAACTGAGTAGTCAATACAACACAAGTCTGGTGCCTTTGCTGCATCGAACATGATACCATACCAGTCACCAGTAGCATTTCCTTTTTAAGCAGATCCATTCAGGGTCACCATTCATCACAGTCCATGTTGATGAAACTCACCAACTAGTACGCAAATTGGTGGGTACACAAGGACCCTTATTTGTCCACTGTGCAACCACTTTGTACAGACACAGGTCTCTGACAAGACATAATGTGTTATTGTGCTTCAGAACTGTAAATAATCCTGCAGGTGAGCAATAAAGGGCACAGCAGCAATACAGAGGGTTAAAACACAATGGAAACACAATGAAAATAGTGGTTGCTACTTTAAAGACATGAACGTTTCCAGTTATTTCACCAGCTTTACGCACAAAAATACCAGTGCTGCTGTCAGCCATCAGTTTAACATAAAAAAAATAAATACATGAAATCATGAAAATCAATACAATCTCATGTATCCTTTGCAGGCTCAGTAAGGAAACAATCTGAAAAGTATAAGGAGCAGGTGCTTGGACACATGACATCTTTTGTCCACTATAAAAAAAATTGTCCCCTTTAGAATTAATGAGAAAAAAAATCCACAATACATACACCTCAGACTACATGCACTAAAAGAGAATATTTTCACCACTGCTCAGAAAAGATTCATTAAGACAAGTGGAAACAGTGGCAAAATCTCACATGCAGCAAAAGTTTACAAAGCAAAAAAGTGCACAAAAATATGTTCAAAGACAGGCTTTCCACACATCACTACTGGCTACAGTCAATAAAAAAAAAATCTATTTTCATCTATTTTTCCTATCTGGCAGATGTCATGCTGCATTCATGTATGATAAAAATGAACAATCTGAACACCTTTCTTGTGACAATTACCAATGTATCTGCAAGTCTGAAGCCTGCAATCAATATAAAGATACAAACCAACAATTAATGAATCAAACAGGTATAGTGCCTGTATTCAAAACAAAGAAAGACCCACAGGAAAACCAGTTGGAAACTTGTTGTATATCAATTCAACCCTGACCATAAATTCTCATTCTCTTCTTGTTTAAGTGTTCGTTAAAAATTACAATTCCCAGATTTAGGAAATGACTGAGAATTTTAAGAATTTGAAGCGTTTTTAGGGTTTAGACTATTACACCAGATAGAGTAGGGGAGTCAAAGTATTTAGAGGCAGATTAAATACTGTGTCATATGTTATGTTATAACTGAGACTAAACATCTGTAAAATCTGTAAAAGTAAGCAGTAAGGGGCATATTTGTATTAATGTAGGCACAAGTAGGCTACCGTAGCATGTAATTGTGTATATGGCTTGTGTATATTTCTGTTTCTCATTTTGCTTTTATTTTTTGTTGTGCCTCGCAGGACTGGTTTTTTTTTTTTGCAGAACTTAATTTTGGTATGTGAATGTAAGAATAACTGAGGACAGGAATTAAAGTGATTTTTTTCTTTCAAGGAGGCAAACGGTCACGCTGATGAACACTGACATGATGTATGTATATTTTAACCATTTGATTTTACCACTACATGAACCTTATACTTCCATGGACAGGATGTGCAGGCTTCCTGTTTGAAAAACCTGCGCTTATGAAATTGCTTCATGCAGTGACAATATCACCACATAACACCAACAAAAAAGGAAACACATGGTTTTCCCAATTCAGTTTCTCTCATTTCATACAAAACTTGACTGGCCACTGTACAAGTACACTGGTTATATCTACAGTAATGTGTGAGACTCATGTGACCGAAGAACCCCCCCCCCCAAAAAAAAACATGATGCAATGCTTTGAGTGTATACACAGCATAACTTATAACTAGTTTGGTCTTTTTATGGGCTTATATGACAGTATCAAAATATAAGCTAACACCAGACTTATCCTTTATAATGTAAGAATTAGGGCATTACTTTACAACATACACATGCTACTTTATGCCTGTTGTTAATTGTTTGTTTGTTTGTAAAAGAATCAGAAACCCAAATCTGGTTCTGTTCCAGTGTTTACTACATTGACCTAAAAAAAAGTTTATCCCTTAGAAAACATGATCTTAAAGTCCATTCACTCTAGTACTTCTAACCACAACCTTCCTTTCACGTACGTATGACGAGTAATTAAACTTAATGCCACCTGAGGTGCTGCACCGTGACAACTCGGGCTCTTGTGTATCAGGAAGACGTGATTGAGCTGCTAAATACAAAAGTAATCCCTATAAAAAGCTCTTTATTTATTCTAACTTCTGCTGCTATGCTAAACAAACAAACAAACAAACAAACCTGCTTAACAAATCTTTGGTGTATTCAAGTTAAGAGCTGACTTTTAATTGTCTTTATTCTTATTTATAAACTTAGCTTGTCTCTTATATTAAATGGCCTTTATTATGTATTCTGAATAAGAGTAAAATTTTGCCCACTTTATTGTTTTGTGCTACAACAATTTGCACATATGTGGAGGGAATACTGTAACAGTAATGCCGCATTCTTCAGTGTGGACAGCATAGACCGTTGTCGACTGTAGACTGTTGTGGACCGTTTATGTCAATGTTTGTCAGACACTTAAGTACTGTTGATATTTCTGCAGCTGCAGAAGACTAATTCCCCTTTGGGACAATAAAGTTGATTTGATTTGATTAATCCAACAATGAAGAGCACGGGGATGAAAGCTTTACCATAGCTGGGAAGAAGCTAGAAAATCAGGAGGTGGACTTGAGTTCAGAACATTTCAGCTGTTTATGAATTGACCATATTAGGAAAGTGAGATGTTAATGAACGTGTGAGGCATACATCAATTATATGCTTACACACTCACACACTTTGGTCTTTCTGTAGTGGTTAAGATACTAAATGACATACAGAAAACAGCAGATCAATTCAAAAACATTTAAAGTTGGAAGACATGACATAAACGGGTGCAAACACATCCATTAAAACTCTCTCACTCATGGACACCAAAACAGCCAGGTCGATGTCTGTAGTTTAGCAGGAATATCCAGCCACAGGTTAAGCTCCTGACCCTGAGCTATATCCCTAACAAAAATTTTTGTTTTCATCCACAGTCCACATGGTATGATCTGAAAAATTCCCAACACACATCAAGCAAATTTAGGGAAACAAAAAAAAGGTGTTGAGAGCTGGTGACTCCACAGTGCTGCACTGCAATGCAGTTAGCAGGTTACAGAACACAATCCATCACAATTGTTTATGTAATCCTCATTCCATGTGCAAGTGATCACGCCATGTCTTCCTGAGGCTGCCTCTTTCCACATCCCACAGACATGCGCGCTAATGCTAATACTAACTAGTGTGGGAGTTGTGGTTCTATTGTATAACCACTAGTTGCAGGCAAAGACAAAATTAATTTAATCACAGTTTACAGTATCTAGTTGTACCCATCAGAACAGGGCTAGAGAATGGTCAGCTGCTACTAAAATTTTAAAGCAGCACACCAGTTGGTTTTGCAGTTTTCCACTACCTGAACTAAAAACCATTTCCTCCTGTTTGTTTGATAAAAGCTCCAGTGAGAAGCTTTTTCACAAAAGCAAACTTTCCTACTTTAAATTTAAATTCAAAGTGTGTCTTTTTAAGATTTATTTCAGTTGAACCAACTGGCTTGGAGGTGAGACCTACACACTAGGATAGATAATTAAAAGAGAAGATGATTTCAAAGTGGTACTGAAGTCAAGAAGCTAAGAATTCAATCTGAAAAATGGTATGTTCAGAAAATTCTGACCAATAATGTAAAGCAGTTGGGATTTGTAGTTAATAAAGTAAAAGGGTGATGAATCAATGGCTGTTATTCAATTTAAAAAAGTTTCTCAAGTGAGGTTATTAATACTGCATCCAAGCATATGGTTTATCCAAAAGCAATTAGGTCTTACAGTGTTCAGTGCTACTTTTTGCTTTGGTAACCTTTAATCCTAAATCTCCTCCTTCATGCTAAAGTGTCTAATCCCAGAGCACATTAGCTATGAGCATGCAAAGCATGTGAAGTTGTTGGTGGTACTCAAGAAGGTCTTAAAGGAAAATGGGCAGTTACCCACTGGTCCATTCCTGGGGTTAAAGGTGGATGCTTTTGACCAGTGAAGACTCTAGAGTTATAGGGAAGTCGTGCAGTGTCTCCAGGACTCCAATAAGGGTATTGACTGATGTGCAGTCTCTAAGCAGGGCCGTGTCCTCATACATCCGCAGGATCAATGGGCACTCTACCAGCGGGGGGAGCCACTTGGGTAGCAGGCGGTCTCTGCACAAAATAGAATGGAATGAGATGTAACAAAACCCATCTGGGATTTTCTTTTATCCATTAATTATGCACTGTAGTGTGCATAGCCACTGACCTGGCTCCAAGGCACACCAGCAGCTGGAACTTCCCGTCCTTGCCAATGTTCCTAGGGGTGGAGTTGATTGCATTGACATAGCGACAGAGTGATTGGCAAGTCTCCTGAAGACCAGCCATCTGATCAGCTGACTCCATGTCAGCAACAGACCTCTCTGGGGAGGAAAGAGAGGATATTACACTCCCTCGGGGTTGAGACACTCCACTTTTTTAATAATACAAGTAAACAGAATCTTCATTCTGTGTGGACCAAAACAAATACTTAATCTTTACAAGGTGCTTCTGCATCCCCACACTCACCTACAAAGTCCCACACAAACACAGTCTTCTGGAAAAGCCGCGCAGACTTGAATCCGTGATGAAAAAACTGTTCCAGAGCTGCCACCAAGCCACCTTCTCCACACAGCAGGACGGTAAGGCTGCCTCTCTGCACGAAGACACCCAGGAGACAAAACGTCTAAATTCTCTTACAACAGGGAGGAACTAAAATAAAATTCCCTATGTGACAAAGAAAGGGGGCCTGACCCATTTTTGTAACTGTTTCCTCAGCAGCATCAATAAAATCCCACATTAGAGACTAAAACATAATGGACATAGTCACTGAGTCAGAGAGGATAACATCTACACTGTTAAGTCACATGTGTTCTCAGACACAACAACAGTAATAATAAAAACTGAATTGATTCATTAAGAGGAAGTCAGACAGTGCTAAGGACAAGATTGGTTTCTAACCTCTTTCTCTGGCTTGTGGAAGTGTTTTATGATGTTGTTTACTGCCTCCCCAATGGCTTCTTGAATTTGGGGTGAAGTTAGTTCTGGAATCAGAAAAACACCTGAATCTATACAGAAGTTATACATCTCACATCCCTTTAGGAGCATCAGCAAATAGTTTTCAGCAGAGCTACAGTATTATACTGTACATGATACAAGTATGCTTTTAAATGCTCAATTTCCAATTTGAGCTCACGTCTGACACCAGACCCCAAGTTAGGGCTGTGCAATACATCATTTCATCACTGTCATTGCAATTAGACCATGTGATGCAATAGTCACTTCACAGGACATACAATCACACATCCTTGGGCAAGACACTAAACCCCCAAGTTGTCCCCAGTGTGTGCTGGTCAGTTGAAATTTGTGTAACCTGGGCTGAAAAGATTGGAAACAATGCTGAACCAGCACAGCAGACCTTTAGGAAGATTTGCCAAAATCCTGGGAGGAAATCACATATATTTAAAAATTTATTTTTGGCAACACTGTCCCAGCCCCTCCCAATGGAGTTCTCAAATCCCGACTAAAGACCTAAATTTGCGCTTCTCTGAATCTGAGAGTAGCATGACAATCCTGACAGATACTGACTACTTCCTCGTCCAGACAGTGATGTGATGCTGATGCGTCTGGTCTGTGGAGGTGAACGCTGCAGTGGGGGTGTCCTGCAACCTCTGGCAAAATCCTCCTCTGTGCTTGACACCACTAGCTCTCCAATTAAAACCCTCTCCAGGCTGCCATCATCTACACCTTTCCCAAGCCATCGACCACATGGGAATCTGGAGTAGACAGAAATATTTTTCATCTTGTTAAAACCTACATGCATTAGCTGATGTGTTGGATTAACCCTAACCCAGTTGCTGTAAATCAATGTGACTGTAAAGACAGTAGCCTTAACTCACTTGTATGTGTGTCCTGTGATCTCATTTCGCACCATGACACAGTCCACTAGCCATTTGGCCAAGAGACCTGCATTATCATGACCCAGCTGCACCGTGGTCAGTTTTCCTAGGTTCTGACACTAAACAGAAACACACAGACAGACACACACAGGGCAGAGAAAACAAAGTTAACACAAGGTACAAACCGTTTATGCCAGCAACATGTCTCTAAAAAGTTGAAACAGGGTTGTGTTTACCATTGTGTTTAACAGTCTCCTTCTTTTAACAAACTTCTGAGTTTTTAATTTGTTTTGACAGCAACATTTTTCCCCATTCTTGCTGGAATAAAGATTTTAGTTTGGGGCCTCCTTTGTTGTATTTTTGGTTCTTTTGGTTTTTTAAGGTTATTTTAATAACAGTTATAACACCGACAAACCATGTTCACTGACAGTGGAGGTGTACAAGAGTCCATGCAGCGATTTCTACTACAGAGTCATGTCTGTTTTTAGTTTTGTAGTGAGGAATATACAGATCATTCTGACATCTCTGATTGGACAGAAGACAATAAAGAAGTTTTAGTGTCTCCAGCTAGACCTTGAATACAAACACAACATCAGCATCAAAATTGGGTCTTCAATGATTTTCCTAACCAAATCTGGCAAAAATCTGGGTGCTTTACCAACTATAACAACTGTCAATAGGGCAGCAGATTTGCACTCTACAACATCAGATAGATCAGACTCTACCTTTCTGAATATACAAACCAATTTATTGTGCAGGTGGTGGTCATATCTCGTCTTGATTACTTCAATGCCCTGTTGATGGAGCTACCAGCATGCAATATCAAACTCCTCCAGATAATCCAAAATGCTGCAGCACGGCTAATGTTTTACCAGCTAAAAAGTACACGTCACACCACTCTTCAGATCTCTGCACTGGCTTCCTGTAACTGCCCACAATGGGTTCAAAGCACTGCCTCTTGCCTACAGATTGCAGCACTCGCCTACTTGAACTCACTCATTCAGATAAACATTCCCTGCCATTGTGCAGGCACTGGTCCTGCACTCTGCCAATGAATGGCATTTTGTGGTCCCATCTCCATGCCAAAGATCTTTAGAAAAATCCACAATGGTCACTGAAATAACTTAAAACTGACTAAATAATTTATAAATAAAAATTTACAAAAGCTAATGAAAATCAGAAATTGCTTTTGAATTGTGGTTCAACAGAGGTTTTATAAAATGATGGTAAAAACGATGGTACCCTTAACTTAATATTTTGTGGCACAACCTTTTGAGGCAATCACTGCAATCAAACAATTTCTGTAACTGACAATGAGACTTCTCACCTGTTGACAGGTATTGTGGCCCACTCCTCATGAGCAAACTGTTTGAAGGGTGCCTTCTTCAGACTGCAAGTTTCAGTGAGTAAGTTGTGAGTAAGTTGGATTTACTGAATTGCTATTGGCAAGTACCTCTAACGGACCACCCTTCAGAAATTTCCAGCTTTTAACCCCCAATTGTTTTCTGCAGTACATGGTCATGGCCTCTGGGATGTGCAAATAGTCCAATATCTTGTTCTTAGCCATTTTTGGGTGTTTTTTGCTGTGTGTTTTGTGCCATTACCTTGTTGGAGGACCCATGACCTGTGACCGAGGCCAAGCTTTCTGACACAGAGCAGTACATTTCTCTCCAGAAAGCATTGATAGTCTTGAGATTGTATTGTACCCTGCACAGACTCAAGACAACCTGTGCCAGATGAAGCAAAGCAGCCCAAGAACATAACAGAGCCTCCTCCATGTTTCACAGTGGGTACAGTGTTCCTTTCTTTTTATGCTTCCATTTTTATGTCTGTTAACATAGCCTTGATGTGACTTGCTAAAAAGTTCCAGTTTTGTCTTATCAATATGCATTTTGGCAAATTCCAGTCTCACTGAGTCCTTGGTCGTCTTCCATTGACGGACAGATGGTGTGATCTGACACTGTTGTAACTTGACCTTGCAGTTCATCTCTTTGGAAGTTGTTCTGGGCTCTATGGTTACCATTCTTATTTTCCGTTTCTTCAATGTAATGGTAAATGGAAAATGGTCTGCACTTATATAGCGCTTTTCTACCTATTGGCACTCAAAGTGCTTTAAACTGCTTCTTATTCACCCATTAACACTCACAATCACACACACACACACACACACACACTCATACACACTCATACACCGATAGGGGAGCTGGTCTGCAGCTAGCCAACACTCACCGGGGGCAACTAAGTTGGGGTTCAGTGTGTTGTTCAAGGACACTTTGACAAGTGACTGGAGGAGCCAGGGATTGAACCAACACCTGTGAGATTGTTGGAAAACTGCTCCACCTTCCTGCGCCACAGTCGCCCCCAATCCATTTTCCTCTTGCGGCCACATCCTGGCCACAGTCCTATCGACCTTAAACTTCTGAATAATATGTGCAATTATACTCACAATCACTCGCAATATCAAGCAGCACACTTTAGTTTAGCATGTCACTATGGTCAATTATTATCTGTCTAGAGGTACCATACTTTTTGTCCAGAACACTTTTTAAAAAATGCTTCTGTTGAACCATAATTCAAAAGCAATGTCTGATTTTCATTAATTCATTTTCATTTTTATTTATTATTACTTTTGTCAGATTCAAGTTATTTCAGTGACCATTGTCACTTGTTTTTTTTTTTTCTTCCTTTAATGGAAGGGTACCAACAAGTTTGTGCAACTCTGCACGATCAGCAGCCTCAATGCCAATACTCAAAAAACTGCTGAAAACAGAACTCTTCCACAACTTCTTATGTTCCTTAAAAAAAAAATAAAAAAAATCACATTGGATAAAAGCATTACCCAAATGACTACATTAAAATGTAAACTTTACCTTATCCTCACTGCAGACACATTTAGAAGCTCTAGGATGTTCTTTTTTATACCCAATCATGATACTGATCTGTTGCAAATGAACCTCATTAAATGTGAGACGTTCCACTGGGTTGTTTTGAGATGTGTTGCTGGCATAAAATTATAAATGTGTATCAAAGTTATCAAAGAAAAATCTTTCAGTTTCACAAAAGTTAGAAAGGAAGTGGTGATTCACTAATTTACAAAGATCCTGTTCAACCTGGAAAAACAGTTTAAAAACTGTAGCTATGAGAGAAAGAATCCTCGACCAATATTACTGTGAGAGAAATTTTCCTTCAAGTGCAAAATGCCTGTTTATGGTGACCAAATGTTACACTCACACCTCAGTAGACCTTCTGTCTGCACTGTCTTTAGACCAGAGCTTCATCAGGAAGCTGTCCCAGCAGGGAACACATAGGAGACGAGTGGTCTCAGATACTTGATACTGAGATACTTAGATTCCTGACCACTGTGTGTATGTTCTGTAAGGTTGATTTGGATTGAGTCATTCCTATGTGCTTTTATGTAAATTCAGCTGCTGAGCTGAGTGGTTAAAAGCAATTTTAACCACCAATAACCTGTGAAACACTGTCAATCTGATTGACCCACTCATGAGTGTAATTCTGTTCTGCTCTGCATGTTTCTCTGTTTTCTGATTAAACTCACCATAACCAAGACTGTGAGCTGCCTTTTGACTCCTTAACTAGCCTTACAGTTTTAGCCACGCCAATTACAAATAGATCTTCATGTACAACAGTGCTAGAATCATCAATAAGGCCCCAATCCCTCTTAAACTGCTTTTTACCCATAGATCTCTCAACTTCAACTATTACCTCATCTAAACTAACAACCTGTCTGCTAGACCCTTTTCTAAATAGACTGTTCAAGGAAGCTTTACCCTTAATAGACACGTTCGTATTAGATTTCATCAATCTATCTTTAAAAACAGGCTCCACAGGGCTATAAAGTAGCTGTAATCAAACTGCTACTTAAAAAAACCCTGTCTTGACCCAGGTGTTTTAGCCAATTACAGACCAATATCCGATCTTTATTTCTAAAATCCTTGAAAAAGTAGTTGCAAAGCAATTATGTGAACAACTGTACAGGAAAAATTAGTTTGAAGACTTTCAGGGAGTTCATCATAATACAGAAAGACCACTGACAATAACCATCAACAATCTTCTCTAGGCTTTAAATAACGGGCTTGTGTCTATAATTGCTTTGTTAGATCTCAGTTCTACTTGTGGTTCCCAGAATTTCCAAAGATAGAATGGGGCCTAAAGGCAGAGCCTTTAGCTATCAAGCTCCTCTCCTATGGAACCAGCTCCCAATTCACATTCGGGGAGAAGACACACTTTTAGTTTTAAGTCTCGGCTTAAAACTTTCCTCTTTGATAAAGCTTTATAGTTAGTTATAGTCAGGCTGCTATAGGCTTTGGCTTAGACCACCCCCCGATGCACTGAGCTCCTTGCCTATTCTCGTCCCTCTATCCTCTCCTATCTCCTCACATTTATTTGTCACCACTGTATGACATTAAGTTTGTGTGTTCTTTCTCCCGTAGTTGTCCTTCTCCTTCTCTGTCCCTTTCTGCTGGTGTCCCCGACTTTGGAGTTACGTATTTTCCAGTGCGTAGGTACTGGTCCCATCAACCTGCCCAATGTTTTGTTTGTTTTCTTTACCCTCTCCACTTTCCACTTACCCCAACCTGTCAAGGCAGATGGCTGCCCACCCTGAGCTCGGTTCTGCTGGAGTTTTATTCTGTTAAAGGGAGTTTTTCATCTTCACTTTTGCCTAGTGCTTGCTCAAGGAGGAATTGTTGGGATTTCTCTAAACATCTTTATAGTCTTTGACTTTATTCTGTAATTTGCCTTGAGATGAGTTTGTTGTGAATTGGCGCTCTGTACATAAAGTTGAATTGAATTGTCTTTGTACTGTACAACCGACAGTAATCCACCATTCCAAGAAGCAACATGATGCTGACTGTTGTAGCGTGTGAGGAAAAGGATTAAGATTAGGTTTGTTTTTGTTTTTTTCATATGCCAGCAAAACACATAATAGATAGACCATAAGGGCACTAATTATTTCTAAAAGTCTCATTAGGTTTTCAAAAATTTAGATTTTAGTATGACTTTAATTCCTCACAAACAATAATAAATTGAGTTTTTAACAACTAAAATTAAACAGTGATCTCCTGATGTGAAACTACGTGTTAAGTGACCACCTGCAATGCATTCACAGTCCACCTGGGGGCAACAAACCACTTGTTTAAAAAAAAAACTGACAATACTCCCTCTACAAGCTACTACTTGCTTACAGCACTCTTAATGCTGCTGTAGTCCATGAAAAGATGGCTTTCGGCTTGTCCCTTCACAGGTCACCACAGCAGAACATGTTCCGCACGTTAATTTGGTATGTGTTTTAATACCAGATGCCCTTCCTGCCACAACCCTCCCATTTTTTTCCAGGTTTGGGACCGGAACCCAAGTTGCCCTTGGTGACTGGGTGGGGCCATGCCTGGCGGGGTGATTTATGGAGCTAACGTTTCAGTAAGTCCTACTGTAGTAGTATTTTAGTTTTAGACTAGTCTCTTATAGTAGTATAGTAGTAGAGTCAAAGGCTGGACTGTACCCGATGTATGTAGAAATGTAATCTAAAAAAACTTTCTAGCAGATATCTTTAGATAACAAAAACAAGGCTGACTGCTGAACAACAGTGGCTTATGCAGAAACAGACAACAACATGAATGAATTATGGGAGGTGGAAAGAGGGGAAGGGCTTCCTCTAACCTTGAACAAGGCGGAGATGTGTGTGTGAGGCCTGAAAGCAGACTGAAGGAGATGGAAAAACTTGTTAAAACAGAATGGATGACCAACACAAATGATAATGCAACAGTCACAGAGCCAAAATCAACAAAGTCAGGCAAACAGACAAACCAACTGGTAAACCTGCACGAACATGCAACTGCACAAACATGCATTGTGAGAGGACAAGAAGTCACAGCATCTCCTATACTAGATCTATGGGCAGTATTCCTATCAGGCAAAATGTAAAGAAAGTGACATTACCTGATCTAGGGAATACATTTAAAGGATAATTCCAGATTTAAAGTTTAGCCAAATTTGTGTTGACATTAGAAGAAAAACAACAATGTAGATGTACCATGGTTATTGTTGAGATCTGGAAATAAAGTAGCACTGCTGACCCACTGTCTAACCACGCCACTTATTGATTACATGTTACAGGGTTGTATTTAGGTGACACACATTATACAGTTGACTACAAGCCTGCATAACTACCACATGAACTGTATTATAAATAATTATAAAACACAAAATACATTAATTGTTTTTGGTGAGTTATCCCATGCATTAATTGTTTTTGTTGAGTTATCCTATGCCTATTTTTTCCAACTAAAAGTTGCCAAAATAAATGAGTTTTAATTTGTTGAAGTGCAGCAATTTGGATTGCACAGTACTGGTATAATACTTTACCTCCAATGTTTAATGTTATAAAGTATTAATTTGAACATACTTTAAATTGTTTATTGTTAATAGATTTTAGGATGATGCTTGATGTATCCATTTGGCTCTGCAGGGAGATGAATGTGAAGACTGTGAATTAGACAATTACAATGGGTGTTTTTTTATACTTCCTTTTGCTTCAAAATCTCCATGTGAAATTCCTGACATGCTGTTATGAATGTGACAAGGAGGTAAACATAAAGTGTAATACTGAAGATCATGCTTAGAGTCTGCACAGCAACCATCCAATGATTGACTGTGTGCTCGGTCGTTGAGAGATTAAAGGTCACATTACTCACATCAAAGGTCATCTCCAGAACATTCTTGGGGATCTGCATGATGCCCGAATCTCCCAGCTCACCTGACACACACACCCAGGGGTTGGAGGTGGTCAAGGCATTGCTCAGCTTCTTAATGGGGATAATGGAAACTCTGTATGGGATCACTGCAAAAACAAAAAAATATTCAGCTCCATCCAAACACTTGCCTACATTTATCAAATAACTTTGAGAGTGAAATTCAATATTTTTACAATGTACATGTATTTATATAGCTTTGTTATTTTTTGGAGTACATAAAACATTTTAATCATCAGCTTCACTGCAAAAAACAACTTTAAATATTCACTGCAATGCAGAGCTAGTCTGGTGTGATCAAGACCTGAGCCCTTCTGACACATTTCTAAAAAAAGTTGAGATAATGTGTAAAGCCAATATAAAGATTCAAAGATTCAAGATTAAAAGTGTTTATTGTCATATGCACAGATAGAACGCATGTTTCCCTGTACAATGAAATTCTTACTTTGCCCTCCACTCTAAATGTCACACAGTGACAAGATGAATATGTAATATATTAATCATAATATATTAATCTCTCTCTCTCTATAGATATATATACACACACATCTATATATACATCTCTCTCTCTCTCTCTCTATATATATATATCTCTATCTATCTATCTATCTATCTATCTATCTATCTATATTAAAGGTTAAAACTGAATAATCCTGAAAGGCTAAGCTTTTCAGAGATGCTCTTTTATACCCAATCATAATACTGGTTTATTGCCAATTAGGCGACTGTGGCGCAGGAAGGTACAGCGGTTGTCCAACAATCTCACAGTTGTTGGTTCAATCCCCGGCTCCTTTGGTCACATGTTGAAGTGTCCTTGAGTAGGACACTGAAACCAAACTTAGTTGCTCCCGGTGAGCGTTGGCCAGCTGCATAGCAGCTCCCCCACCGGTATTACGCAACTTTTCCAGTCTTTTTCACCCCATCCTGATTTTTTCCCTGGCATCAAATTCAAATTCTAAACTTTACACATTCGTTTTGTTGTCTCTGTACTATTTACTATCAAAAATTGCTTTCAAATAATCAGTTATTTAATATATTCTCTTTTTAATTACATTTGTTAAAACATGCAAACCTCTCCAAAAACAGGGTTGCATATTATGAACTCTTGATAAAGTAACATGGTTTTAGGAGCTTAATACAAGACTGTGGTTCGTATGAGTATTGTTATATCCCTTAGAATTGAAACTGGAAAACATTTGTCTGTAAATAAATAAATTAATAAATCCACCCCTTTTATGTCTGGAATTTTATTTATGGATTATAATAATTAATAGTATGGATTATAATAATTCATAATTTGGCATCACTTTCAATACTAAACTGAATAGAAAGCATCTGTACAGAGGTGATGACTCTCTGGAGAGAGGGAACTCACTGATGGTGGTGAAGACAGTGGTGAAGCAGAAGTAGTCGACTGTGTTTAGAGAGAGCAGGTGGAAGAGGAACTGCTCCTTCTCCTCCTCACAGCGCAGGAAGGCGTAACGTTTGTACAGCTTCCTGTGGGCAAACCACAGATAGGGTCATGTTCTAATACAGGAAAGCATCTAATGTTCTGACAGATTGTCTCCCAATCTATTGTCTCTAAAACACAGAGAAGGCAGCCTGTAAAAATGACACCAGTGAAAGACAAGTTCAAGCTTGACATGGTGAAGTTACGAATGTGAGTGTGAATGGTTGTCTGTCTGTGTATGTTTCACTGTGGCCGTGAGATAGACTGTCAACCTGTCCATGGTGGACCTTGCCTCTCACCCGATGACAGCTGGGATAGGTTCCAGGTGACAGATAATGGATGGAAGGATGGATGCATGGAGAAGTTACACATTTAAATTAAGTAAACCAAACTTACATTTATAGATTTATTTTTAATTATTGATTATAAACAAAGCAGAAAAAGTGATGCTTCTTTTTATTTATTGTTTCGTAGTGTTTTTTAAATGTCTTTAGATGTAAGGCCATCACTTGAGGATTTAACGTATCAAAACACATACAGCAGCTTACAATGTGGCAGTTCAGGACTGGGCTAGCACTGGGATTCTTTTCCACTGAATGAAATTGAAATTGAGGATATAAAGATGCTGCCTTGGACATTCTGCGCACTGTAACAGATTATCTGTAAATATTGTTAAAAGTTATGCGAATTGGATTCATTTTTATTCATCATGGGATGAAAGTAATGTTCTATTGTGCGTGGTTTTGGTGTCAGATCAGTCGGAGCAGCTTTCCGTCTTAACATGATCTACATTGACTTTTCCACGAAATGACAAATTTTTCATTCTTCATTCATTTTTATACCATTTACATTTTACATTTATTGAGAGGTGAATATGCTGAATGATTTTATAACATTGTGTAGATTTGTTATATTAGCTGTTAACAACAGGTTCTTTGTAAGAGTGCAGAGAGGCATAAAATACACCATGGAGTGATGTTTGCTCGTTTTTACATCAAAGTCCGACCACATTTGAAAAACTGAAACTAACACAAAGTTTTAAAAATTCACTATTGGCGCAGTTTATGAATCCACAGCTTCTTTTCTTGCTCCTTTTGTCACTGCGCCATTTCCTTCGTCAGTCTGTCAGCTGGGTTTTATTTATTATTATTATTATTTTTATTATCACTTCGGCAATCTGTGTGTCCAACATGTAGTTCAGTGTTGTTTAGTTTAGATTAATAAACTGTTCTAATCTAATCAAGAAAACTAATCTGAAGCTGTTGTACAGAATGATCTCTGGTTAACAAACTACCAGTGCTATACACTGCCTGTTTTAATGATCATGCGTTAGTACCTAACCAGAGGTGGGGGAGTCAATGTCCAGAGCCTTTTCTAGGTGAGATGGACATGAACACATATTTAATGAATTTAAATATCCTGTCCTGTCTTAGTGTTAGACATACTTAATTATAACGGGCTCATAGATGAAGTTCCTGCTGTTCTGTGTGGATCATGAGATCTGCAGTGGTGTATCAGTGTTTCTGCTTTGTTTCATGGCGAATTCCCCCAAAGAAAGTTCTCTACAAAGGTGTTGGGCTGGGGGAAGGTGAGTAACCATGGAGATAGTCTCACACCTAAAGGTTTGAATGACGACTTTATTTAAATATGAATGAAAACCCGCAAGCCTCCACATGCAGTCGGCTCGGTTCTACTATTGTTCTACTTTTTCAGCGCAATCAAATTTTCCACTCTGCTCTGTGTTGTGTCCCAAACATGCGACTATCCAACTGAGAAAGTTATTGAAAGTGAAAATCCATTTAAAATTTGGTAAAGAAGCAGATTTACTGAGTTTCTGCCTGTAAGAGACAATAAGCACCACGATAACTGGAATCAGCTAAGAGTAGAAACATCCCCCACATGTGTTTTTCACTGGAGCTCCTGTTTGCAGTTGAGGATATGATCAGTCTGTTCTCCTGTATGTACACAGCAAAATCACCAGTATTAAATTAACTATATAAATTTAACACTCAGTTATTGTAACACTGGTGATTTTGCTGTGTACCTGTGCACTTGGTTTTGTTTGAAGAGTCAAAGACCAGTGCGATTCGCTATCTGTTTTAATGGTAAAACCAGTTTTTACTTGGAAATTAAAAATTACGCAGGTTTAAAGAAACAAAACAAAAAACAGTTAAGTGCATATTGTCTTGAGTCTCCCATATTAACACTGAAAGCAGTGTCTGAATAGTAATTTATCTGTGGATCGGATCGCTTGATAAAGTCTGATTAACCACAACATATTTAGCTTCCATGAAACTTTATGTTTGGGAAAAGTTTGCTGATCTCAAGCCTCCTAAGTAATACAGGATAAATCTTCTACTCCATTACCTTGTTAGTGTACAAATACAGTAATACTGGTACGGTACATTGTGGAAGGTAGTAAGATGTGCGCTGTCACCGGGTGCTGTTACTGAGTGTAAGCTGAGCGTGACCTACAGACCATATGCTGTCATTACATGCCATCCCATGGGACAAGAGAAGAGCAATTGCAGTAAGAGTGACGAACTGCGGCAGAGCGACACATTCAATAACAACATCTATACATTTAATTTAGATTTAATAAAAAGGGTAGAATAAGAATCCTGCGTGTAAGTATCTCATGTTATGTCATTTTTTTTTAACTGCAAAACATAGTATTTGGATTAATAAGCTTGTTTATTATAAGGTAAAGTAAATCATCTCAGCTTCTATAAAAGGCTTAATGTTAGCTACGAGGTTTTCTATTCAAAAGTAGAAATAGATGTCAAATGTCCTGTCTCTGATGCAAGAAAAACAATCGTCTTTATTTCTGCCCTCCTGCGATGTTTAACATGGACCTGAAAGTTTTCAGAAATGATACTAGTAATGCTGCATTTCAGAGCAGAAAATGGTAAAACAATCTTAAAAGGTGTGTGCAAGTTTGGTTAATTATATGGGTGCTCACTTGGTCAAGGCTTGTTGAGACAGCAGCTGTTTCAGGTGCTGAGAGAGCAGCTTTTTTTCCAAGGACAGACGGATCCAAGCTCTTGCTCGGCCTACATCTGTCTTAATCTCTGACATACTCTGGATATGCCTGCAGAAACAGAATAAAATTCTCAGAAACATTGAGTGGAATTAAAACCCACGTTTATGAGTTATATGCTCAGTTGGGGATGAACCATTAACTGCTTTTACATGCACTTTAAGTAACCAGGTTACTCTGTGAAATCAGCTTTCTCATGTAAGGGAGGAAGTGACAAGCACTTAAGGTACCTGGTCACTGGAAATGCACATAAGCCAACTTTAACCTGGTTACTTGTCAATGTAAATGTAAATGCACTTACTGTGATTTACCTTCTGTTTCCCTCAGTTAACCTGCTTTGTCTGCTTTTAATCTAGTTAGTAACCTACAGTTCTTAGTTGCATTGTACTTCCTTTATTTGTTTTGGATTTGTCATGACAATATCCTGTGGTCTATCTGGGACCCACCTCATGTCTTGTATGAGAGACACTTGGAGTGATGGCATTGATATGGAACAATCAGACTTCCTCCTCTCAGGAACATGAGGGACTGTTAAGGAGAAATACATGTTTAATAAATACATGTTAGATATACCTCTAAAAACCCTGTGTATGTGTGTTACCTGGTGACTCGGCCTGCTGCCGCTCCAGCTTCTCTTCATGAGCCTGGTAGTGCAGCAGGTGGGACCACAGAGCAGACTTCCCCTGAGATGAAGATTTAAAAAAATAAAAATTAAAAAATAAAGAGTAGATCAGAATAAACACACACACAAATAAAGACAGTTAATGCATTAATTGAAAAGCAATCTGAAGCTTTATCAATTTAAGACAATTAATGAGCCATCCTCTGACCTTGAATATCCAATATTGTCATAAATGCTTGATTAACAACAGTGTGTTTATACAGACAGCAATTCTGTATCTGCAACCACATTTTTTGTATCTTATAAGGCAACAGACAAAACCAGAGGGAAACTTGATTAATTCGTCCCTGTGTGTTACTATGTTCATTTGTGTGTTTGTGTGCTAACCTGCTTAACCTGCAGCCCGTGGCTCCAGATCCTTTCCAGCAGGTCACACAGGCTGGCAATAAGAGTGTTTTCCTCCAGTCCGGTGATGTTGGCTTCACCATGACCCAGCTCCACTGCCTCCCGGCCCATCTTCTCCACCAGCATACGCTTGGTCTGAAAAAACACACACACACAAAGAGGAGTCAACAGGAGTAATTTCCTGTGCTTGTGTTACTAGGTGGTGGATGGTGAGTTCTACAGACAAATGTCTGGAATTCAAAATACAGAGAGGTCAGAGAGAAGAACATATTTTTAAGGTTTACACCACTTGCGTATTGTGTTGTGGCTTATTTTTTTAATGTATCAATCAATTTAAAAGACAAAACTATTATTAAAATGTATTATTATAATTTATAACTACTATGCCATAAATTTAAAGTTGCAACTTCGCTAGTTTTCAACCTGATTCCTAAGGTTCTAATTTGGGCAGTACTTTTATATTTTACAGCATATGATTCCTTAGCAGAGGAACTAAATGCTTTTTACAAGAATCCCTTTTTTCCAAAGTATATTTATAAGGCTCAAATAAAGATATTTTACAGAGCTAAACTAACATAGTATATAGTTTAAGTTATATGTAAGGTAATTTACCATATCAGTCCATAACAGCTTTGTTTAACTTTGTAATAACTTACAAAGTCAGGAGTTAATAGTCAGGGGTGACTGTGGCGCAGGAAGGTCGAGCGGTTGTCCACCAATCTCACAGTTGTTGTTCAATGCCCAGCTCGTTCAGTCAGTTGTCGAAGTGTCCTTGAGCAAGACACTGAACCCCAACTTAGTTGCTCACAGTGAGCGTTGGCCAGCTCGCCTTTGGTTCACCGGTATATGAGTGTGCGTGTGTGTGTGATTGTGAGTGTGAATGGGTGAATAAGAAGCAGTGTAAAGCGCTTCGAGTGCCAATTGGTAAAAAAGTACTGTATAAGTGCAGACCATTTACCATTTATAGGAAGATGTGACACTATACTGTTTAATTGTAAATTAAAGAAACACAGTACTGATTACTGATTTCCAACACACAGCACTATTTTACAAGGCTGTACAACTCATTAAAATAGTTGGGTGTCGTTAAATCTTGTTTGTCTCAATAGAAAAATAATAGATCTGAATCACCATATTGGAGGTACAGGAGTCACATAACTTGCTATTGTTTTTGACTCCTCAGCGTCACAGCTCCTCTATATTTGGAGCTCCAATAAGAGCATAACATAATTTAAACTAATGAAGTCATATTGAGATGATTTTCACCTAAACACAGAAAGAGATATTTTTATGTACTACCCAAATTACAACCATTGAAAACATGTTGTAAAATCAGGAAAAACATAATTTGGTTCTGCAGCAAAAAAGCCATTGATGATCCCTACTGATGATAAACCAACATTATTCCTGAGGGATGAACTCTGCGATTTTGAGAAAAGCCCACAGGGTGTGTGTGAGGAGGTATCAGGGAGTGACTGTACTACTGAATCACAGGTCTTTTTTAAACACAGAACCGTTGGTGTGTTTCACCTTTAGGCGACACTCCTTAAGCAGCCCTTCCACAAACTTCCAGTTGGTCTGGGCAATAACAGCAGGAGACAGATCCGACAGTTTGGGTTGCCGCAGGTTCTTCCCCAGGCTACGGGCCTCCTGCATGTACTTCTGAAAATCAAACACAGTGCGTGAGTAAAAAAACCCACTCAGGGCTAAAGAATACAGAAAGTTCCTGTAAAGGTCAAGTCCTTGATTACTTTTAGAGAATCGTTCCTACATTCACAGCATCTTGCAGTGGCACTCACTAAGGTCTCAGATGTTAAATGTTATTGCACACACACTCCCACTCAAATCTAATGTGATAATCAAGTTATCTGACACAAATAAGTTAATTTGATTTCAACCAGCAATGTGTCACATCTGTTTCTTTATCCAATCATAACAAACAGGTCAATGACACTGCATAATTAAACTGTGAAAAGAAAGAAAATACCTCCATAACCTGTCACCGTTTATCTTATTTGGGTCACAGAGGCTTGGAAACTATCCCAGCTCTCTCTGAGGAACTAAACTCTAAACATTAAGAGTAAAAATATTACTGTAATAATACTTAACTATAAGTTCACTTTGTGTTTACAAAGTGTTTTTTAGATGGAGATTTTCTCATATAAGAAACTGTT
Source organism: Channa argus (assembly GCF_033026475.1). Lineage (NCBI taxonomy): Eukaryota > Metazoa > Chordata > Actinopteri > Anabantiformes > Channidae > Channa > Channa argus. The sequence continues at coordinate 17,667,453 of NC_090217.1, read as the reverse complement.
TATTTCAATTAGGTCTTTGTGAAGTAACAGGAAAGGGTGAGACATAGGAAGGGAGTGAAAACCAGGCTCTAGGAAGTGTGTGTTTCGAGATGTGTTGGGAGGGACACAGGGACCCCACTGAGACCATAGGAAATTGTTAAGAGAATGCTCAGTAATGTTTTATAACTCCACAATCTTTCCCTGAAAGAAAAAAAAAGAAAAAAAAATCATGCTGCTTTTTAGAACAGAAATCATCCAAAAACCTGCTCATAATAAAAATCAATCAGGTGATCTTTTGTTTTATTTAAGATAAAGTAACAATTCAGCCACTGAACGGAACCAAAAATACTCTGTGCAGAGCATTTCTGTAAACTGAAACTTGAAGTGTTACTACTATAAGGGTGGAGGTGGACTGTGAGAGGGATTCCACAACACAGGCAGCTCCTCCACATACCAGGCATGATGCAGAGGCAGATTTTTTAGGTGGTTTAATAGGTGGAGGGGATGAATTATCCCACTCCCAAAATGCCATGGAATTCTGCAGAGCCAGACAGCCCTCTTCCACCTGCTGACGAGCAAGAGGGGTACAGCCCACGACTCCCTACCGACCGACCAACCAACAAATCGACATGGAGTACACACAGGCAGACCGGAGCGAACAAAGACAAAGGAAAGAATTAAAAAAAAAAAATTGTAAACATGTAAACAAAGAAAAAAACAAATAAGAAACAAGTTCCAGCCAAAATCAACAGGAATTTAACAAAAATGTGACAACATAAAACAAACAAAGAAAATAATGTTGTACAACAGAAAAAGTGGGAGCGGACATTAAACAGATAGCAGTCATATCATACAACAATTTGGTTGTAAGGAAATTGCCTACCTCTTTCAGGTCATTATCAATGTTCAGATGCTCTATCTGGTGCCGGTGCCGGTCTTTCCTTCGCTGAGCGGTTGCTGTCCTGTGAGACCACCTACCAACCAAAACACGCAATTAGATGACTGAATAAAGAATCTTTTTGGCCACTTTGCTGCAAAGAGCTGCTTCAATATATTCACCGATTTAATCAGAAGAGCTTTATCATTAAAGTCAGCTTACTTGTTATTGGTTGGCCCTGTGTTGAGCACATCAGCCTGCAGCTTGGGGAAGAATCCCTGCACATATTTGCCTTGACCAATCTTCATGTCCAGCAGGTGAGGGTGTATGGCTATGTGGTCAATCTTCAGTAACCGCTGCTCAATGGCCTGAGCTGAACGAGAGACACCGTATGTTTTTAACGTCTAAAATAAACTCCAATCAGACAACACACACACACACGACCTGACCAATACCGATACAATGCTATACCAATAGTACAGTAAAGCATGGTAGTAGCAGCATCATGCTGTGGGGATGTTCTTCAGCAGCTGGAACTGGGACACTGATGACAATTGAGGGAAAGATGAATGCAGCAATGTACAAAGACATTCTTGATGAAAAATTCCAGAGCACTCTGGACCCTAGGGTGACAACAACCCGAAAGCATACAGCCAAGACAACAAAGGAATAGCTACGGGACAACTCTGTGAATGTCCTTGAGTGGAGAACCCTATCTGTACCTGACCCCATCAAACCTAATAGAGCTTGAGAGGAACTGCAAAGATGAATGGTAGAAACTGCCCAAAAATAGGTGTGCCAAGCTTGTAGTGACATACTCAAAAAGACTTGAGGCTGTAATTGGTGCAAAAGGTTTTAACTTTTTTTTTTTTTTTTAACTTATGCATTTTTTTATTTTTAATAAATTAGCAAAGATTTCAAATAAACTTCTTTCAAATTATCATTATGGGGTATCCTTTGTAGAATGTCTTTGGAAAACAATTATTTTGAAATAAAGTTGTAACATAATGAAATGTGGAAAAAGTTAAGCGCCCTGGATACTTAAATAGGATGCACTGTAATTCCTTTCCGTGCTGAACTTACCAGATTCTTTGAGAATGGAGCACCTCTGGTAGCTGGAGGATCGGAGACTGGGAGCACGTACATTGTAGAGGCGTGTCTTGTCAATGCGAGCATCAAAGACACGGAGCAATGGCTCCTTGTCTTCCCACTGGGACATGATCTTGTTATCAATAAAGGTGGCAAACATCTGTGTCTCAATGAAGTGAGACAGGAAGGGCAGGTATGGCTCTGGCTGGTCTGACAGGAACGAGGCCTACAGAAGAGAAAAACAAAAGCAGGGAGACTGGCCATCTTTAGAATAGATCCATGGGGAAAAAACAAAACAAAATAAAATAAGATGATATGCATTTTCTGTTTCATTTAATCACCTTGTCAAAGTTGTGCATTTGTTCCCTGTTAGTGAGCCAAGATTCCAGGTCTGGAGCACTCTGGATGACAAAGGCTTCATAGTCGGCAAACATGGTTGTGAAGCGGCTCGCAAACACCTCCCTAAGTTGGACATTCAGCTTGGCATTCCTTAGCTCCTCTTTTTCAGTTGCTGTCCGACCTCCCTGCCCCTCAGTGCCCTGAGCTTTGACTGCAGCCCTCAGGGCATCCACGTGGGCCACGGTCACCCCAGTGCGTTTGGTCAGTGCTTGCAGTCTCTCCAGGGTGGCATTTCCCTGCAGTAGCTCCAGCACACTGAGCTCCTCCCCTGCCAGGTTGCCATTACGCCCATCATCCTCCAGCTGCCAGAGAGCGACAGTCTTATGCTCCCTGCTTGGTGTTGAGGAGGTGCTGCAGGTCCGTGGTGGGGCCCCCGCATTAGCAGAAATACCAAAGTCCAGCAGCACCTCACTGAGTTCCTGGATAAACTCAGTCTTGTTAGGGAACTGGGGAAAGTCCTCAGGAAGTTCAATGTAGTTGTTGTCAATGTCCACGAAACACAGGTTTGCCTAGAAAACAGAAAGCTATTCATATGACAACATAATTTTAAAACAGACAATGAACCACTGACATTACTGTTAAATGTCCATATATCATACTTCTTGGGTTCACACAAAAAACTGTGTCCAGAGCTTTTAAAGTATTTTTAGGAAAAAATAGTGAGAGCAGATTGGTTTTAGGAGGTATGATGAGGTCTGGGAGAATGTAGGTCAGTGTGTGATTGATAATACCACATTGTTAGAGATCAACCTAGATCTGATATAATGAAGTTAGCCTGACACCCAAATATAGGATTAAGCCAAAACCTTTGATTTCAGAGATTTAAGCTAAAACATTTACAAAAAGCTTCCCCATGCTACTAAACCACTCTCTGCCATTTAATTCAATCATCTGATTAAGGCCTAAGAGGAGTTCAGGCAAAGAATATATAAATGGAATTATATAATACTGAGTGTCTCTGTCTTAAGAGTTATAAACGCACAATCAGCAAATTTAGCCCATAAATGTTAGTATTTACTCTTCCAACATATTTTTTACACTGGCCACTAAAGCTGGAAAGTCCTACAAACCTCAGGGTTAACCAGAAAACGTAAACCTGACAACAGTATCCCCCACTGACTTCTCTCAAACGACCTGGACATGTTTCCTCGGTTTTGACATGGGGTATTTTCATTGCTAGTAAATGATCGTTACTCTAAACAGTAAAGCTAAAGCCATTTTCTTTTATTTCAGGAGGAAATCTAGTTAAATTTCCAGCACTAGAAGGTGTTTTGTATCATTTACATTATGAATCTTTTTTACTGTAATACATTTTGCTAGAGTGTATGGGATCCAGGAGGTACATCTGGTAACTTGGAGAGTCCTAAGTCAAATCTGGATTCTACAATTTTAAGATTTATTAAATAGCTTTATTTTTCATGTTTTGAAACAATTTTAAGTAAAAAAATGCTAAGGCGATAAAAACAATTTACCAAAATAATTTACAAAAAAATCAAAATGTATAGTTTGGGGTAGAATGTATACTATAAAATTAATATTGAAAAAAGTATTGCTTAGTAACCATCATCAAAGTTATTGGAAACAATAACAAAATAGAGGAAATTAAGTTAACTGACTCTAAAAAAGCTCCCTTACTTTGGATTTGAAGCCCATTAGAATTACATATATGCGGAAGTTTGAAATGACAAAGGAAAGACAAAAATATGCAAAACGATCATAAAAAGGTGTCACCTATTCTCTTCAGCAGTGCAAACAAGATTTATGTTCATCTGACATAACTGTTTTAAAAAAAGGCCAACATTAAAGTAGATGGGTTCATAAAAATAAGTCATCTATCAACTACATCCAGAGTTTCTCTTCTCATCATCTTTTGAGCTACTTTGCTTCAAGCAGTTCTTTCATCATGAGCCCATTTCTAGGTCACCGCCCCTTAAAAGGATTATTCGGGAACACAGGGACATTCTTTGGCCTTCGCAGGCAGGCAACACTGTGTGGATAAGGAGGAGGGGAATAGAGTCAGACAGGCTTGTGGAAGCATCCTGTGCTGGCTGGCATAATAAGCATTAATAAGAGCTGGGATTCGGGGGATGTAAGCAAACACGGAAGCCAGCAAGCCTGGATTCTAAGCCTTTAAAGAGACTTATCTCACTCTAGCACATGAATACAGCCTATTTAGGGCTAAATACGGAATTAAATCCAGTACCCCATCACCCACTATCTGTATGATGAGTGTTGAGGTTGAAATAAAAAAGGCAAGGATTGAAAGAGACAATTCACCTAAGATTCCTTTTTAATGTTAATTGTAAGTACTGTAAACCCCTACCTAGCCAAGTGGGTATGTGTGCCTGTATCCATGCTTTGTGCAAGTGTGTGGCTATAAATGAGACAGAAGGTCATTTCAGAACAGGTAATTTGTTTACTTGTGCCTTGTAGCCTGCCTTTGCACGTGTGTGGGATTTTCTGTATAGATCTGTTGTTCGGTGTTGACCTTGGACAATGTATTGCCTGGAGTATTGAGATCCTGAATGCATACTCATAGCACCATATCATCCCAGTAGACCACTTCGCTCTCAGAATGCAGGCCTACTTGTGGTTCCCAGAATTTCCAAAAGTAGAATGGGAGGTAGAGCCTTTAGCTATCAAGCTCCTCTCTTGTGGAACCAGCTCCCAGTTCAGATTCGGGAAGCAGACACCCTCTCTACTTTTAAGTCTAAGCTTAAAACCTTCCTCTTTAATAAAGCATATAGTTAGTTATAGTTATGCTGCCATAGGCTTAGACTGCTGGGGGACCCACCCCCCAATGCACTGAGCTCCTTTCCTCCTCTTGACCATCTCTCCTCTCACCCCGCAATTCTCACCACTGTATGTCATTAACTCTGTGTGTTCTCTCCCGTAGTTGTCTTTGTCCTCCTCTGTCCCCCTCTCTCTGTCCCTTTCTGCAGGTGTCCCCCGGCTTTGAAGCTGTGTGTCTTCCAGCATGCAGCTACTGGTCCTACCAATCTGCCCGATGTTTTGTTGTTGCTTTTTGTTGCTCTGTTCTTTTCTCTCTCCCCTTTCCACTCACCCCAACCGGTCGAGGCAGATGGCCGTCCACCCTGAGCCTGGTTCTGCTGGAGGTTTCTTCCGTTAAAGGGAGTTTTTCCTCTCCACTGTTGCCTATGGCTTGCTCCAGGGGGAATTGTTGGGTTCTCTTTATATATCTTTATAATCTTGACTTTATTCTGTAAAGTGCCCTGAGATGACTTTGTTGTGAATTGGCGCTATATAAATAAAGTTGAATTGAATTGAATTGAATTGAATACTGCTGCAGTTTCTTGAAAAGCACTACTGTCACTAAGCTTTTTTTTTTAGGCTTTTCTCATGCATGTTGTGAACGATCATGTGTGAGTTCCCCTGTGCTGGGGTGTGCGCAGTCTGCAATAATAATTGTGTTCATACTTTGATCAAGTCCCACTCTTGTTCACATTATTGCTCTGTGACTTTTTAGTCGGAGCTGATAATGAGTCTATGGCAACACATAGGAGACTGCTGTAGAAGAAGAAATTGAACATTACAGTTTATTGTAAAAACTTTACTGTTTTGTATGCAAAGTATGTTAAAAGCCGGCACACACTTAACGACTGTAAAAATAATTGGGAATGTGTTTCTGTCCTGACTACTGGTTGGCCCTAGTTTGTCCTGGTCCTCGCAAGTCTGGCTCAGTCAGAGCTGACAGTCAGCAGAGATAACTGATAAGTATGTGCTGAGTAATTACAGTCTTTAGTCTTTAGACCCAGGCTCTACCAGTTTTTCTCAAAATCCTTTTTTAAAACAGGTATTTTTTTTAAAACTATATTTACGACCAATAACCATGACTGATGACTCTAATAAGGGGTATTGAAGTTTGAGACCAAAGTCTACAGTCCTAGGATAAATACCCAAGTCAAAAAAAGAGAGAAAAAGAGAAAAGAAACATTTCTAAGCCTGGTTTAGAATGAAGACTGAAAGTAGAAGGAAACAGACATGCACCTAAAACACATCTAAAGCTTACCAGCCTTTATGCACATGATATCAATTTGCTCATGTAAATTATGTACACAAGTATATTTTACCAATTGCCTAATTATTCTGCACCAGAACAACCAATACTAGAGCCTGTGGTAAAGGTAGGGTTATCCAGCATTTTAGGTTTATTGAGATAATGAAACTGATAATAAAACTGTCTGGTGTCTTATTTTACTCGTCAGAATTCTCACAAGTTGTGTGTTTTGTTGTTGTATAAGTGGCATTCAGCAATAGCTGCTAAACACTAGCCAAGGGACAACATCTGAAAAATGTAAGCATTATTGCAAACATTGGGAAATGTTGGGGATATTGATTAATGTGCAATGTACCTCAAATAAAAACTGTAACATTTTCAACCAACGTACATTAGAAAGAAAAATATAATGTATGCGATAGTTTAATCTAGACCAGCAAACGTTTTGTGCGTCTCTGAAACCAGTTTTCCTGTCCTAGACCCATTTCTTTGGTTGTCAAAATGCAAGGAACTAGTTTGAGATTAGGCACACAATAGTTTGAAATGCGTACGTGAAACCAGAGCAACATCAGTTTTTTTTTTTTTTTTTTTTCATTAGGGTAAAATCTGCTTTATATTTGCTGTATTGTTATTAAAATGGCTAACAAACATGTAACTATTAACACAAAATACATTTTTGACTTGAGTACCTCCTGAGGAAGCTCTAGTTTAGAGCGGTCAGTGCCCTCCTTTGACTGCAGTCCCATCAAGTAGGGAACAGGAGCATCCAGGAAATGGAGGAGTGAGGCTGGCAAGATAGGGACATAAACATGTTGCCACTGGAAGGGAAACAGCAAGGTAGTGAGGCCCTCTGCCACTGTCATCAACTGCTGGTAGTCTGAGAGAGGGAGAGAAAGAAAATGATAATATAAGGAAAATTTTTTTCAGTTTTAAAGGTTTAAAAACTGCACTTAAATGAGCCTCATAAATAAAGGAATTAAAATTAAAATTATGCAACTGCATAATTTTGGTGCATTTGCGCTGGTCTTGGTGACGTCATCGGTTTTCTTCTAAAATTGACATTTGACATTGACAGATTGACATATCAGGAAACATGGTTGTCAGTGTAACAACACCAAATAAGAGAGTAGGAGATCTTTATTGTTTGGTTCCGCATATTAGCATTTGACTTTAAATATTTAAACAGGAATGATTTCATTTTCAATTAAAATTTGACATAGCTAAGCAAGGGCAATGATCAATATTGATGTTATATTAATATCCTATGCTAAACTAATTTGAATATACTGTATGATGGTTATCTGTTTTTAATGAGTTCTTCAACCTTGTAGCGATGATTATAATGCACTACAAAAAAAAGGTATGAATGAAGCTGAGGATTCGGTAAGAAAGAGAGATTTAGGAAACATACAGTATATAGTGTATGACCAGATTAATAGTGTGCCAAAGGGACTCAATCAAGTGCTTCAAATTCAATCGGAGGATGAGATGGAGTACAAACTCGGTATGTGTGTTCATGTGTGCGTGAGTGAGAGAGATTAAGGAAACAGAGAAAAAACGATTAAGGCCAGTTGGTATTTTAGAGTTCAGCAGCAGTTGTCAGATGTTATGACAACCAGAATAAAAAATCTGCACGACCTCTGGGAAAGGGGGAAAAAAATAAAACATGAAAGATTATGCCAATATATTCCGTTACTCTATAGCCCCATTTGGTATTCCCTTTTATTCCATCTACTGCAGGTTGCAGCAAATGCAACCGCAAGGGGGCACAAGCCAGTGTCTTCTTGTGCCAGTCCCAAGTCTGGATAAATGCAGAGGGTTGTGTCAGGAAGGGCATCCAACGTAAAACACAGGCCAAATTAAAAATGCAAATCGTGACAATGACTTCCATACCGGATCGGTCAGGGCCCGGGTTAACAACCACAGCCACCAGTGCTGTTGACCTACAGGGTGCCGGTGGAAATTGGACTACTGTTGGTCAAAGTCGAAGAAGGAGAGGAGGAAGGTGCGTTCGTAGGCAGAGAGAGAAGAAGAAAGCTAAAAATCTAGGACTGACAGTAGGGACTTTGAATGTTGGGACTATGACAGGAAAGGTTAGAGAGTTGATTGACATGATGCAGAGAAGGAAGGTGGACATACTGTGTGTCCAGGAGACCAGGTGGAAAGGTAGCAAGGCTAGAAGCTTAGGAGCAGGGTTCAAGTTGTTCTACCATGGGTCAGACAGGAAGAGAAATGGAGTAGGAGTTATCCTGAAAGAGGAGTTTGTGAGGAATGTTCTAGAGGTTAAAAGAGTATCAGACAGGTTGATGAGTCTGAAGCTGGAAATTGAAGGTGTGATGTTCAATGTTGTGAGTGGTTATGCCCCACAGGTAGGATGTGAGTTAGAAGAGAAGGAAAAATTCTGGAGTGAGTTAGATGAAGTGATTCAGAGCATCCACAGAGGTGAGAGAGTGGTGACTGCAGTGGTGATGTACTGGTGCCCATTTTTAAGAACAAGGGAGATGTGCAGAGCTGTGGCAACTACAGAGGAAAAAAGCTGATGAGCCACACAATGAAGTTATGGGCAAGAGTAGTGGAAGCTCGGCTAAGGGCAGAGGTGAACGTTTCTGAGCAGCAATATGGTTTCGTGCCTAGAAAGAGTCCAACAGATGCAGTATTTGCTTTGAGGATGCTGATGGAGAAGTACAGAGAGGGTCATAGGGAGTTGCATTGTGTTTTCGTAGAACTAGAGAAAGCGTATGACAGGGTGCAGAGAGATGAGCTGTGGTATTGTATGAGGATGTCTGGAGTGTCAGAGAAGTATCTTAGAGTGGTGCAGGACATGTATAAGAGCTGTAAGACAGTGGTGAGGTGAGCTGTAGATGTGACAGAGGAGTTCAAGGGGGAGGTGGGTCTGCATCAAGGATCAGCTCTGAGCCCCTTCTTGTTTTCTGTGGTGATGGACAGGCTGACAGATGAGGTTAGACAGGAATCTCCATTGACTATGATGTTTGCAGATGACATTGTGAATTGTAGTGAGAGCAGGGAGCAGGTGGAGGAAAATCTAGAGAGATGGAGGTCTGATCTGGAAAACAGAGGAATGAAGCTTGGCCGCAGTAAGACAGAATACAGGTGTGTCAATGAGAGGGACCCAGGGGGAAAGGTGAGGTTACAGGGAGCAAAGGTTAAGAAGGTGAAGGACTTTAAGTACTTGGGGTCAACAGTTCAGAGCAATGGAGAGTGTGGAAAAGAGGTGAAGAGGTGAGTGCAGCCAGGTTGGGATGGGTGGAGAATTAAACACCATTTTTTTTTTTTCATTGTATCACTGTAACATGTAACAAATTGTTTTTATTTGAAATAGTCAAATGCAAAATGGATGAAACTAGTGTACTGTATGGTGAGATAAAACGTTAGGGTTAAGGCAAGCCTCCAGGAAATTAATGTAAGTCATGTAATGTCTCCTATAGTTGGGGAAACCAGACACTGTGTGTCTGTCTGTGTCTCTGTGTGTGCGTAGTAGGATAACGTTTGCATTTGTTTTCTCTCTCAAGTTTGAACATGTTCAAAATTTCTGACGCACACACACACACACACACACTCTTTGGGGAGCATAGTTAGGGAGTCTGACTGAACACTTGTTACAACAAATCCCAACTACTTTCACCCATACAAGCTTGCATTACACCAGAATAGGTTCAGCCTTAGCACCTCAGCTGGCTTAATTAGCACTTGTAAGTGATATTTCAAATCTCTTAAAATTCATATCGAAGTTCACAAAGCCAAGCCTCATGGGTATTAACAGGTAGATGATGAGAATTCAATCCATCATTTTATTTTTAATTTCTTGCTAAAATGAATTGAACAAATTTCCTGTCTTTGCTATATACAAAGACGGGCTAAATTATGTTAACAGAAGAAAAAAAACTCCCTTTTAAATATGTCAAATATAAGTGACTTATATGAGTGAGTGAGCATGTAATCATTTGTAAACTAAGAAAGCTGATATGACAGTTCCTGGCGCTATAGAAAGTCCCAACTGAGACAGGCTCAGGGAAGCTGCATGTTTAAAAAAACAGGATGGGACATGCTGACTCATTGTGAAACTAACTGTGCATCTGCAACTGAAACAAAGGCAGCTTGCTCTCATAAGGGAAGAAGCTAGCAGTTAGAGGTAAACAGCTGACTGACAAGATAGATTGGCGGTGTGATATAAGAGTCAACAAATGACTGTATGGAATGAAAGTTGAAAAGAAATCAACATAAAAGCTTTTCATTCTAGGACAAATCAAATAAACAATCCAAGAAATCACACTGTCAACTACAGGTCAGTTGATGTGGTTCTCCTAATATAAATGATCAACACTAACACATTAGGTGCAAGACACTTTAGATGTGCTGCTACAACAGCCTACATTCTTCTAAGTTCTGGTTTCCCAACAGGTGTTAAATCTGGCTACCAAGACCTGCCCCTTCTTATGGTGCAATCATCCGTGCTCGTGAATACATGCAAAAGTATGCAGAGAATGCAGAGAACCATGTTATGGCTAAACATATGTCACAGATGATCACAAAGGCCTAAACGTGCAGACCTCCAAAATCTCAGTAATGCATTGTGTGCAGCTGTACATGTTTTATTAACTCAGAATTTGCTGTAGTTTTTCAGTATTAGTGTGGACACATGATACTGATGGTAAAGAATTAGTGAAGCTAATTAACTGACAGTTTTGTAAAAATAAATTTAATAATTTAAGCCCATTGTTAAGCTGATTGGATAAAATAACTAATTTACGAGGTCTCATTGAAAGGTAAAGAAATCAATGAAAAAGGATAATTGAGAAAGACATAGCAGCTACTGGGTGTAGCAGTTAGCGGATAAAGTTAGAAAATATAAAACACAGCTTGTCTATTTTCTTCTTGTCCACTTCACTCCACAATGTATTGTACCAATTTAGTGACGCCCGGTTAGCATTATTTTCTACTTCTTGTTTAATTTTACTTGTGTAAATACTGGTTTGCTAAATGTGGAACAATCAAATATAACAAAAAAGATGTGAGCTAAGTCACATGTATGACTTTGTAGGTAAAAGGATAAGGAACATATAGCAAATTTACAAACTTTACATTTGTTAGTCTTACTGAATGCCCTCTTCGAGTGCCGATTCTCAGCCTTTTATTAGTCATCACTACACAACCTGCATTACGGTGTCAAAAGAATTAGTGGCGTTAAAAGGAATATACATTAAAACGTTACTTATGAGTTAACATTGACAGCCCTTGTATTTAAATAATCAGTGTGAACTGACTGGCTGTCGGCTCAGAGACACCTGCTAGAATTGTAAATTAACTACATTGATTACCATGTAATGATATTTCTGTATGGTCCTCCCACTATGTCCCATAATGGACAAGACATTTGCCTGTTTTTTCTTCTCCTAAAAATCCCAGCTGATGAATAAATGAGTGGGGGAGACAGGGGTTGCAGGGGCTGCCTCTCTGAAGGTTTTAAATAATCAGTGTGAACTGACTGGCTGTCGGCTCAGAGACACCTGCTAGAATTGTAAATTAACTGCATTGATTACCACGTAAGGATATTTCTGTATGGTCCTCCCACTATGTCCCATAATTGACAAGACATTTGCCTGTTTTTTCTTCTCCTAAAAATCCCAGCTGATGAACAAATGAGGGGGGGAGACAGGGGTTGCAGGGGCTGCCTCTCTGAAGGTGCAATTGCTTGTTGACTGATCAGGAGGAGCAGGGGAACATATGGCAGGGCAGCATCTCATTAACATCCACTGATTGTTCTCTGCTGTTTTCCTCAATTGAATCCCTCCAACAGCTGCCTGCAGTAAAAAGAAGCTCTGAACAGGTTTCATACACCCAATTCCAAAGAAATTAGGCCTTGTTTGGACCAGTGTCACTCAGTTAGGGCCTGAGCAGAAAGTGAGATGATAATACCCGAGTAAACATGAACACTCAAGCAAAGAAGCTTCTTCTTTAAGTGAGAGCTGTTTTTTTTATTTTTTTTAATCTTTTTTCATTGATGATGGGGTCATAGAAGGGGAGGCATTGAGACAGCCTGGTACTTCTTTCCTAGTCTACTAAGACGTCTTCAGTTCATATTTTTCAACACTATATGGAGTCCACTTTCCCTATAAATTAGCAGATCCCAGTTTTAGATTTGAAAGACTCAACAGTCCTACTTCATGATAATTGTTTTGAAGGCATTTTGGTCCACTTCCTCTTTCAAAAATCTTGGTAAAAGTGTGTCATATATTTCTTTTAATGTTCTGCTTATACAATCTTAGTTTTAGATTAGATTAGATTCAACTTTATTGTCATTACACAAGTGCAATTGCAGCAAAAACAGGATATCCAGTTTTTGCATATATAATAAGTTAGTATTGTAGAGTATTTTACAGATGTATATGTACATAAACAGAAATGTAAAGAAAATGGATATATACAATGATATACAAGGCTGTGGTGAGCTATTAACAGAAGTAAGAAACGGCTAATATATAACGATAAATAGGGCTATGGTGGGCAGCAGTGCCATGGATATAGTGCAAATAAATTATAAACAGAGGCTTTAAAACTAATAGTAGTGCAGTGTAAGTTATTGCATGTTTTGTAAGGTGCAGTAGTGACTGTAAGTGAAAGGTTTGCAGTGCAACTGAGAAGTTTTGTGACTCAGTAACAAAAGTATGTGTAAACAGTCCAGTAGTGCAAATTACATTAGGAAGAGGGGTGTGCAATGGGGGGGCAGTATATGAGAGTCAGAGGGATCAGCGGGGTGCAGAGTTCAATTAAGAGACAGCTCTGGGGGAGAAAAAAAACAAAAAAAAAACTGTTCTTCAGTCTGCTAGTCCTGGTTTTGAGTTTTGAGGCACCTGAAGCGCCTGCCGGAGGGCAAGAGAGAGAACAGCCTATGAGCGGGATGAGAGGAGTCCTTATAGATGCTGCGAGCTTTCATCTGGACGTATTCTATGGCTGGAAGGGTAGTTCCTGTGATGCGCTGGGTGGTTTTCACCACCCGCTGCAGTGCCTTGCGCTCTGCAACAGAGCAACTTCCATACCAGACTGTTACACAGTTGGTCAGGATGCTTTCTATTGCACAGCTATAGAAGTTCACCAGAATATTAGAGGACGGCTGATTCTTCTTTAGTGTCCTCAAGAAGAAGAGGCGCCTGCGGGCCTTCTTAACTAGACTGGAGAAGTTTATAGTCCAGGACAGGTCCTCAGAGATGTGGATCCCTAGGAACTTATAACTGGAGACACGCTCAACAGCCGCAAAGTCCACAATGAGCTCCTTTGTCTTGGAGGTGTTAAGGAGCAGGTTATTGTCATTGCACCATGTGGCCAGGTGCTGAATCTCTTCCCTGTAGGCAGTCTCATCGTTGTTGCTGATGAGACCAATCACCGTAGTGTCACCTGCAAACTTAATGATTGTGTTAGATATGTTCACAGGCTTGCAGTCAGAGGTGAAGAGGGCTCAGTACACAGCCCTGTGGTACACCAGTGTTGGTTGTAGTGGTGTTGGGACTGATGGAGCCGCATCAGATTTGCTGGCGTCAAATCTGCTTGGCATCAGCATCCGGGGGAACATAGGCTGCTGTTATAATGTTCGAAGTGAACTCCCGCGGCAGATAAAATGGTCCGCATTAGACCATGAGAAACTCAAGGTTGCCTGAACAATGACTCATGACAATAACAGAGTTCGTGCGCCAAGCTTTGTTAATGTAACTGCACAATCCACCACCTCTGGTCTTGCCATTGCTATCCTGTGTTCTGTCTGCCCGAAGTGTGTGGCGTCCCTGCTGTGTAGCCATGTTTCCGTGAAGATAAAAACATTGCAGTTGGGCAAGACACTGAACCCCTAAAAAGCCCATTTCCCTCCCCAGCTGTGCAGTGCCGGTCCAAGCCCGGTAGAAATTTGGGGGGGGGGGGGGTGTTGCGTCAGGCGGCATCCGGCGTAAAAACTGTGCCAAATCAACATGCGGACAATGATCTGCTGTGGCGACCCTGAACTCAGGGGATAAGCCGAAAGGACAAAACAAACAGAACAAAACAAAAAAACAAACAGATATAGCTCTACCTAAAGGTATTGGAATGACAAGACCATTTGTTTTGCTGTAAACTAAAAGGTTATAAACACTAATTATAAACCCCGATACAAGTATTTTAAAGTCAAATCTTGGTTCAGTATGTTTCTGAATTCATTCTGATACTTGAATTTACCTACTTGAAATAATACAAGTACAAATTTGAAATGGTCACACACTTGAATAAACACTTCTCTAGAAAAAAATTATCAGGTGATTAAGGTGATAGTGAGTCTTTTGAATTGCTTAGTTTTAGCTTTGTGTACAACTAAGTGTGCCAGTAGAAAAGATATTAATTTTTCCAAATACGTGTATGTGCAAACTTAAAAAAAAAAAACAAAGCAAATTTAATCTGTATTTCTTATATCTTCTGAAATTTTAGAAACTGCAGAATTCAAAGTTTCTGGGCTAAAATGCACCTAATGGCACTAGCTGAAGTGTTTAAATGTTCATATGTCAAATATGATATATTGTAATTCATGTGCACCACATGTGCCAGGACCCTTTAAAGAATGTGTATTGTACTGAATACTGTAGCTGCAGAATTTGATTTTGGGATTGCTGGTTTGGTATGTGCACTAACCTTTTATCTAACCCAAAAGATCAACAATTAATTTGCAGAAAAAGTTGTTGACAGATTGTGGTACAGACTGTAGGCAGCACAGTAAAACTGAGAAAGAGTAGGAGGAAGGTTCGACTGATTAGTTGTTTTTTTGTTTTGTTTTTTTAAATAGTAGGGGGAACACAACCACAAACACACACACCTACAACAGTCTCACTGCCGTTGTGAATAATAGATGAAGGGAAATCTAGGAGAAACCAGATCACAGTGCATCTCAGTCTTACCATCTAACAGATTCTTTATGATTATTATTAATTTCCTTTTGTCTCTAAACAACTAACATTTAAGGGACACTATGGTAAACTCTGTGTTTTTTCCTTCCTCATGGCATACAACGGCATAGAAGAGGACAAGCTGGGTCTATGTTTGAAGACATTTTCTCCTCTCACAACTTCCTACATTCAGTGTTATATACACTTGAACATGTGCAAATGAGACTAGAAGCCCGCTTTCTCATGTAGTTTGTCTGTTTGTCTGAAACCTTGTATCTTTGCTTTAAGAAAAATCCCTTGACCGATACTACTGCTGTGTCATTAGAAAGTGAAGCACCAAATTGTGTATATAGTGTAGCGCAACTTATTACTGCATTTGTTGTGAAAGGAGGAGGAGACTTTGGTGCTGTTTGTATTAGTTTTTGTTTTGTCATTCTCCACTGATATTTATGGAAACATCAAGAAAAAGGAAAATCTGGGGAATCATTTTGATCCCATTTATAATGACAAATAAGGTAAATGTTTTCCTTTCGTGTTTCTACTTTGCTTAGTTTTCATTTGAGTTAATAAATAATATTAAAAATTTCAATTTGATTTCACATGTTTCACTTACTAAATGGAATATTTACACTTCTCTTCTCAGCTAGTTATGTAAACAGGACTAATCATCCACATGTCAGAAGGGATGAACCGGGATGAGGTTATCCAGCTGAGTTAGGTAGATGTGGACCCTGGAGCTCCTTAAACTACAACCAATTTAAGGCCATTATTAACACCCAATCTCGCTTTTTTTCCTATCTGAACATTACTACGTTTATATGTGACCCAGAAATGAGCAATCCAATTTGACCACCAATAAAGTTTTGACGGGGGAAATTGTCCTCTCTGTCCACTGCCCTTGGAGGCAGACTCGCTTATACTACAGGACATAAAACATGGTAATGTTAAAATTTCAGTGCTGATAAAAACAGCACTGAAATTTTGAACTAATTGCCAGAAACACTGGGACAACAGGAAAATTTGTAGCCATGCTGACTTCAATGTAAGTTGAACATCGCAGACCAAAAAGGTAAAACACTCTTTTCATACCCAAATGTATTAGAAAATATCCTTTAAAATAGCTCTGGGTTCGAGTAGATAGTTATGTTGTGAGACAGATATGTCATGTTCAGAAAGCGCAAAGGTGGAACTGACTGTTCAGGGACTCTTTGGGGGTCATTAGATTTGGTCAATTGCAAGAGGACAGAGTCTAGCAGACAGGGGGCAGCCCTGTTCCCTCGAGTGTTTCTTCTTGCAATTGAACCCCTACCGTAAACAATTCGGCAAGAACCAGATATAAAGGGTTTGAAAGTAGATAAGACAACCCACAAAATCAATCTGCTAGCAGAAGACAAAATTCTTTACTTAACAAATAGACACAATTCCCTTGCATAATTACAGAGAAAGAATATGGTACTATTTCAGGATAGTCAAGTCAATTTTGAAAAAAGTGAAATTATCCCATTGACAGACTTTAATTATATTAAAAATCAAGAAATATTTCAATTTAAGTGGTATAATAATGTGAAGCATGTGTACAAACTAGCCACCATTACTACCTCCACAAGCTGAGAAATGTGCCTATAACTTTGCTTGGCAGAAAAAATTGAATTAAAATGAAAGCATTACCCAGAAAACAGTATCTTTTCACTCGCTTCCAATACTATTGCCACAGAACCTCTTTAAAACCCTCAAAAGACAGAATTTATATAGAATGGCAAGACTCCACGGGTCTTACATGGGATTATAAACTGAGTGGCCTTCCACCACCCTGTTTTAAAAAGTAATATTTAGCTACCCAGATGAGTTATATTTCCTTCTTTTGAGACAAAGAAAGTTCCCTTCTGGGTTCAAATAGCACAAAGGGCATCTTAAAACTATGTACACTAAAACTAACAATCTTGTGATAATACAGTTGATAAATTAATTGTTTGAGGTCAATAAAAGTGGGACTCTCTCCTAGAACACCCTTGAGACAAAATCTACTACTACCCAAGACCCTGAACAACAAGATATTGGAGCTCTGGCATCAGAAGTTATACTCTACTTGGAAGACAGTTGTAATGGGAGATCTTTTATGTCTTTTGAACAATTAAAAAAGCAGTAAGACTTATCCAACAAAACTTTTTTATCTTACCTGCAGCTAATTTATTTCTCAGAACCAGTTAGGGAACTGAATTGACTTTACCAACACTAAATGACATAAGAGACTGTTCCACAAAGAAAATGTATCTGGTTTTATTTTAAACATGATAGACGGAGGCTCAAAGCCAGGATTACATAAGTCCGGAGAAAGACTGTAATCCAACTTGAATACAATAATTCATGAAGACCTCTGGTCTAAGTTGTGTCAAGACAGTTTAATGGCAACAATTAATTCTAGATACAGATTGGTCCATTATAACTTTCTTGACCAACTCTATTTAATGCCACAGAGACTACATACAGTAAATACCAGCATTGCGCTTTAAATGTGGCATAGAAGAAGGCTCCTTTTTACACTGCACTTAGTCATCTACTTTATTGATTTAAAAAAGGATCCGTGGGTCCCCACCCGGTCCAAGCTCGGTAAAAATTAGGGACGGTTGCGTCAGGAAGGGCATCTGGCGTAACTGTGCCAAATCAACATGCAAAGCGCTGTGGCGACCCTGAACTCACGGTATAAGCCGAAAGGACAAAAAAAAGAAAAGTAATTAAAAAAAAAAGTAAATTACTTGAAAACGGATCCATACAAGTACTATTGAAGTACTGCATTGATAAGCAGTATCAGTAACAGTAGCAGTGCTGTAAAAAACAATACCCATTTATAAAGTTGTTAATCACTGAGCATAAAGTGGCTATTTTTAGATATTCTAGGTGCTGTCCTGTTGGAACAGTATGCAACATGACAATGTCAGCCTCATTACCTGTTAAGTCTTAAATTACTTACATGCATTCTCAAAAATAACACGTAAGTAGGTTGACTTACCTTGCGAGTACAGAAGGATCTGCATCTCTAGCATGGTGCAGGTGAACACCTGGACCAGGTTCTCCACTCCCAGCAGACTGAAGGTCTGGGCAAGGGGGAAGTCAGCCAGTGGAAGCTCCCCCAGCCCTGGTCTCTGACAAACAATTGGCTCATATACACCATGAAACTTAAGCGAGCGGCCTGGAGCGGGCAGCGGGACTTCATAAAGAATGTTGTGAATGTAACTCTCCAGTGGCAGTGGGGGAGCAGTGGCCGCTGTAACAGCTCTGTGTAGTTGTGACAGGAAGTGGCGGCAGGCATGCATAAAGGGCATTGGGGTGATCAGACATAAAGCTTTGGTTACATAGAGTGTGTCCCGAGAAGAGTCGTAGCTGCCTGCCACACGGGAAGAAGGCATTGTTGATGAGGAGGCGGGGGAGTCAGCCTCGTCTAAACTGCTGGCTAGAGAGTCCATGCTGGAGGAGGAGGACGAGGAGGAAGAAGGGGGATTGGCAGAGGCATGCTCTGCATTGTGCATTTGGTAGAGGGTCTGCATAGCAGAGCAGATCTGTGGGCTGGTCACCTCCTCGTAGAAGGTGTGGACAAAGCCGTAAGTTCGAGAGCCATCCTCTTTGGTGATGATGAAGGAGTGGAACTGAGGATGATGCTGGTCTGCCTGAGTCCTGAATGACAGGCCTTTAGGCATACACAGCTGCAAAGAGAGGACACAGTAATCAATCACCACTTCAAAAGATTGCTTCTAATTCTAATGAAAACATCTATTATAGGACCTCTTTAAATACAGAAAGATTTTTTTTTATAGATCACTGGATAAAACAGGTCAGTTTAGTATCATGTTTTTTTTTTTATCAATTACCATTGTGGGAAGAAGAGTTACACATTTTAAATTCTACAAATAACAGATTAAATTACACAAACTCGTAATCAATTAAACAACAGCATCAATATGATAAATTCTGAATATTGATGCTTTAATATGTTTATCACTTGATTGCTGTGTTTAATGATGGCCCAGAGAGGTGTTGACCAATTTTACCAAGTTTGTTCTTTTCTCAGTGTTTTAGTGCACATAACATAAAATTCAAAATACCAGCTTTCGCCAACTAACGTAAGAAAAAAATTGTCTATTTTGCCTAACTCTTATGATTATGTTGCATTTTGTATTATTAATCTAAATCTAAAGTAACTAGTAACTATACTTCTCAAATAAATATAGAAGAGTAAAGTACAATAGTTCAATACATACATATTTGCATACACTGAGCTTGCCCTCCAGTTTGCTCTGCACAGCACAGCATCTCACTGCTTTAATGTGCACTTCTAACTAGGGCTGTTCAATAAGGGTAAAAAACATGATCACAATTATTTTCTTCAATCACATCTCTCTCTCTCTCTCTCTCTCTCTCTCTATATATATAGATATATATAGATATATATAGATAGATAGATCGATAGATCGATAGATCGATCTATCTATCTATGAGATAGAAACTTAAGATATAAAGCTACCTCTGACAACTCCTGAGCGTCTCTACAAGTTTATAATGTTCTATGTGGACTTTATGCAGCTTTACATCTGATATACATTACATTAGTTTTCAAGTATAAATAATGCTATGATGGATATTGTGAGTGTATGTGTGGGATGCTACTGCAATAAATCTGACTTACTATCCTCTTTATTTATTTGCTTAGAGCTGAACAGGAACTGACTGGAGTCTGCATACATAAACCAACCTATACATTTAAATTAACATGTTTGGCTTTACCTTGTTGTCTCTTTTATTTACAATTTGTTTTTACAAAGAACTCACACACATATACACACAGGCCTTTGTGACCTGTGCAGTAGTGATGTGTCTCACTGATTAGTAGAGATCATATTCACAATTTCTATTTCGTTAAGAAAACAATTACATTTTATATTTCACTTCTAGGCCCCACTGACCTGAGGAAGGTAATAAAATCAGAGGTGCAAAACAGAGCAGATGTGATGTTGTGTTGAACAAGTATACATCTAACCTCCGTGACACAGGAGTCACAGAATGACCTCATTTAACCATTTTATCTTTCAGTTCATGAGGTAAAAAAAAAGAAAAAAAGAAATGAGGCTAGGAGGTGCAGAAGACAGTATAGGAAGACAGGAAATCATCTGAAACTTATTTTACAGTAAGAACCAGTTGTTAGCATTATCTGTTGGGAGAGGTTTACATTGATGACTGAGCCCGTCAACCCCATATTTCAGCAGAATGGGATAGGAGGTGTATGTACAGTTGCTCATGTTTCATGGTATTTCTAAATAGATTGACTGACATTTGAGTTAAGACTAAGAGTGGGAAGTGAGTCACATTCCAGATTAGAGTAATTGTAGGAACTACTGTGCTTTGTTGTTGCATCTGGTCCAAAACAAAAAAAAAAAGCAACTCGATGTATGTGTGAGCACATGCGTGATTAGGAGTGCTGGGATCTCCTCTGCAGGTATAGGAAAGGTGGTTACACCACCTCATCCTGCTCAACTCTTACCTCCTAGCATGTGACAGACAGGATGAAGAATGAATGATGGAGGATGAGGGAACAATGAGGGGCTGCAACAAGGAACCAGACACAGAAAGGGAAAGAGACTATGCAATTCTCAGGGAATGTCTCCCAGTTCACAGCTCAGTCTTCTGGGAGTCAGATTTCAGTCACTGCACTGCTGCATAATGGCGCGTTTCCACACCAATGTAAGGTGAGAACGGCAGCTGAATTATTCAGCAGTGCTGGCGCCAGGACAGGTGGAAAAAGAGGTGAAGACCTTCCATCAAGGGAGAAACACACAGACACACACACACTTTACTTCCACTGGGTAATTCACCTTCAGCCTCTAACAGCTGACCCTCCGCAAACAATAACACTTTTCATATAAAAAAAGAAAAGAAAGGAAAAATTGACACACTTAAAAGTAAATTAAAAAGCTGGAAGAAAAGGTCTTAGAGGTCATGTCCACCTGTCATATTGTAGATATTTTGCAGCGGATGCACCTCTAAATCTGAACTGAGATTTTTTTCTCTTCAGCCAACCAATTAGAAATTGATCAAGAGTTACTGAAATACATACACTCCCTGATCAATTTAGTAAGTACACCTTTAAAATCTAATGCAATCCAATACAGCAGCTCTGCCCTGAATTCTACTTTTACAGTGTTCAGCTTTTAAGTTGAAACTGTCAGAAAGGTAATAATTCTACTCTCTGTTATTGAGGTCAAAGTGGGTAGTGCATCTCTTAGGAAGGTCCTGTTTGTCTTAATCTCAAGAATCTTTGTTGAAAGGTGTTGTTTTATTCCTTGATATCCATCTGTGTTCCTGCCCCATAGATCCTATTTTAAATAAACAACAGTGTCCTGTGTTTCCCTCTCTCAATAATCCCAAATGTTTGTTGTGCCATGCTGGATGTTTTGTTAGCCTCAGTGAGTTTCATATATCCTCATTTAACTACCCCTGTCCTCTACGGAATTGTTCAAATTATTTTCACTCCGACACCACCTACCATGTTGACAGCATCCTGGTCGAAAAGGTTTCCTGCCACATTCTCAGGGTAGCGTGCCAGAACTTTAGACTTGAACGTCCTCTTTAGGGGACTCTGCTCAAAGTTTTCACCTGAACAGAGGAAAGGAAAAAAATAAACAGGCGTGTAAATTTCTAACAAATTTGTCTCTAGAGGTTTGCTTATGGTGGCAGTAGTCAGGGAAAAATTAAACAGAAAATATATGAATGTTACACATGCCAGAGGAACATGAAAAGATTAAGCTGTGTAGAATATGACTGGTTTGTTATTTGAACCGGGACAGAAAAGACAGTACAGGTAAGATTAACTTAGTGTTCCTGGATGGCGCTTTTCCCTGACTGAACGCATCAGATTCCTCACTGTCAGCAGCTGGACTTGTCTCAGTTACTCCCATGCCCCATATCAGCACACATTTACTTAACACACACAACTGATAATCCTGAAGTTTCTCTTTTTTTTCCCCATGCAGTTCTGTTGCTCACAGACAACTGCTACTAATAAAGATCCTCTGTAAAATCAGAAAACGACTCACATCTCATTGTTCCAGCTTTGCAAAATGTGTCACTGCTGGTGTGATCACATTTATCTCCGTGTGTAGATGGGTAATATATTAGTTCACATCAAACCACAGCAGGATGGAGCAGGAAATGCCTCAGACAGGCTTCTTTCACAATGTCATTACATTTATCTGATAATGTGTGGCCACATCCACATATATCTAAACCCAGTATAATGTAAAAAGAACTACACACGTGTTTGTGTCTGATTAGACATCAACAGGTGACAGAATAAGAACAGTCCTTTTATTGAGATCTTTTGAGGCATCTTAAATATTATTTGTTTCATGCACATCACATTTTCTTGGTAATCCATTAATCCGAAGGTTTGCATGCCCGTATTTGTAATTGTCAAAAAGAGTAAAACAAATAATTTGTTTCCATCAAACATACTATTAAATGTATTTGACTACTACAATGATTATTTCATCAGAAATTTCTCATTTTTGCACTGAAGTCATTATTTTATTATAACTTTTTTCATAGTAGTAACCATTTCCCATTTTTCTTATTTCTGATACTGAAATAAAAATTGATGTGCCCTTTCAGGGGTCGCCACAGCGAATCATGTGCCTCCATCTAACCCTGCCATCTGCACCTTCTTCACCTCTGCTCCTTGTAACCACACTGTTCAACTTGGGTCCCTCTCATTCTCTCTCTCTCTCACACACACACACACACACACACACACACACACACACACACACGTATTCTGTCTTGCTGCAGCTAACCTTCAATCCTCTGATCTCTAGATTTTCCTTCACTTGCTCCTTGCTCTTGCTAAAGATCACAATATCATTTGACAACATCGTAGTCCAAGGAGATTCCTGTCTAACCTCATCTGTCAGCCTGTCTATTACCAGAGCAAAAATTCTTGCAGCACTGCATGTGTGTAAACCAAATACCAAAAACCGATCCTCCTATATGAGGGGGTGCCAGTCCCCACTAAGGGTTATGCATAACTGCATAACTAAAAACTGATCCTTCTACAAGCTTCTTGTTGCATCTTTTTGTGCTCCAACCTCTGTATGCATATGTTAGATGCACCTCCTTGTCAGTGGGGATCTAATTGCATGCCTGCTTCTAGTGACCCAGCTTTTTGGTCCTTTTTTCCCCTTCAGGCAAAACAATCCTTAAAAAGTTGAAAAAAAAAAAAAAATTATTGATGCGCTCTTTGGATGTCTGTGCCTCTTTTGACCGAGAACTACAGATGAATAAATCTTGGGCCCTTGAGCAAGAGTAATTTTGCACTTGCACTAGGCAGAGTTGCCTTATATATGGTTGCCACTCACATTGCACTACAGCGGCCCATGCGCAAGCAAGGTTAAATAACTCGTGAATTTTAGTGCTCAAAAGAAGCACTCCTCATGTTGACAACATTGAAGTTCTGTGTTCGGGCATGGTAAGTGATGATACTAGATTAATAACTGTATGAGGCTATGTGAACTGAACTAAGCCCACGTCTTCAACCAAGTCAGGGCATGGTACGCTGGGCCATGCATGAGCAGGGAATTAGGTGATTCAGTGAGACAGTCATACAATTCAGATCTTGGGGGTCAAACAAGCTTGGGCATAATACAGATTGCCTAATGTGAGTAAGTTAAGGAATTAATTAAAAAAAATGCTGACTGAAATGCTCAAACTTCTGGCTGACGAAGAGCTACAGTAACAGTGCTCTCATACTGAGGTCAAATCTGCAGCTCAGTAGTGACTCTCTGTGGGCTATTAAATCTCACTGGTAAACAAACCACCTTTTCATTTCATTTCACTGACTAGATGGAGACAACCCTTCACTAATTTCAGCTTTTTGAATAGGACAGCTTGTGGACTCATTATTGAAAGTTTATGCCTTTTTATGATTAAGGTCAATCACCAATCCCTGTAGAATAAGCACCAGTACAGTACATATCCAGGATCATTCAGGAAGAAAACAAGAGAAGAAAAAAGGTTAATTTTCTCCTTTGCTTTCATTACTTCCTTTAACTACAGGCAGAAGGCAGAGACAAGTACCTGGATGAAGACCAATAATGAGTGAATCTCTTTTTATCAGGCTTTGGATAAGGAGAAAGGGAGAAGCAGTCAGCTATGACCAGAGAAGAAAAGAGACTGATTTGTATAACAAGCTAAGAGAAAGTTGACCTAAATCCTGTACAGTGAAGACAGGAAATGAGAGAGAAGGAGAGACTAAGGGGATGGATGAAAAGGAATGAGGCATGTAATCCAGGTGGAGGTGGTGGAAACAAAGACGGAAGTCATATTCATAGTCATATTGGGGCAGCAGTGGCTCATTTGGTATAGTGGCTGCCTACCGTCCATAGGGTCGGGGGTTCGCACCCCGCTCTTCACAACCACATGTACCCCTGGGAAAGACACTGAACCCCCAACAACCCCTCAGTGCTAGTGCCAAGCCTGGTAGAAATTGGGGAGGTTTGCGTCAGGAAGAGCATCCAGTGTAAAAACTGTGCCAAATCAACATGCAAATAAATGATCCACAGTGGGGACCCTGAACTCACGGGATAAGCCTAAATGGCAAAAATGAATAAAATTATTCAAAGAAAAAAAAAGAAAACAATGGACAGTAAGTGTCCAAAATGTGAAGTACTTAGTGTATATTAAATAGAGTGTGGGAATGAGTGAGTAGGGGATGCTTTCAGACATTGCCTATGTCTGGTTTGGTGAAGTGATTCCTGTCTTGCTAGTCATTGGTTTCTAAAAGAAGAAAAACAAAGAAGTGGTTTATTATGAAATGTGAAAATTAATTTGAATGTAATGTGAACAACTTTGATTAGAAATGTAATGGAGTAAAAAGTATAGATATTTGTCTTTAGATGAAGTGGATCGAAGTCAAAGTAGCCATAATTAAATCTATTTAAGTAAAGTACAGATATGAGTATATAAGTACAATTATATATAATTGTACTTATATTTATATAGTATAAGTATATATAAATATATACAAGTATAATATCTAACATACAGAGTAAATAGACTGAGATGAGCTAACATTCTCATTTTTCTGTGCATTTCTTCTTACTAGGTGATTCAACAAACTACTTTTATTCGCTTTTTGCTTGCAAGTATTAATTGAGTGTACAGTAACAAACGGATGTTGGTTAAACTCGGTTTCCTCTCTCACTTCCAGCATGTTCCAGCACACTGTGGGTGCATGTATATGAAGGAACACAACTCTGTTCTTCACATTATCAGATACAAACAGGTGGACAGATTGGAAACCTCAGAAACACCACCCCTCTCCCTCCCTCTCTCTCTCCCCCTCCCCTCCCTCCCTCCCCTCTCCCTCATTATCAGCGGCGTGTTGTGTTTATCGCAATAATTCTACATTTAAATTATGTAGAATTTCAGTAAAATAAAATGCATGCATAATGTTGTGTCTGAAGTTTATATTTAAATGGCAAAGTAAGTTGAGAATACTAAAGTTTATGCAACTAATGATTGTTTTTATTATATATTAATCTAGCAGTTTTTTACTTGACTGATCGATTAATATTTTATTAATGGATCTGATTAAATTAGATGTGTTGTGATATCCTCAACAACCAGAAAGCTAAAAATACTTGCTTTTCAAATGATAGAGAATCAGGAAGTTCCCCCATTTTTTGTAATTTTCTAAATTAATTGTATTTTCAACAATCCCAATATAGACACCAAAAGTGACAATAAGTTGCCTCTATTCCCCCTGCTCCACTGGGTTTCACACAACATTTAAATACAATGTAAAATACATGTTATGGATTCATGTAAAAACTTCATATGCTACATGAATATGGATTCAATAAGGTTAATTTGGGAATTCTGATTTAATGAGGATGCATTATTGCCATGCTATGGCTGATCTCATTCAATGAGCAACCGTGATTTATATGGAGGAGGAAGGTTACTGAGGAAAAGCAGGCATGCATGCAGACCGTGTAAGATGCAGCACTGAACGAAGGAGCATTTACCTGTGGCTGTAGTATCTGGATCCCTCCCATGGCGGTCTGCTTCTAGCCATTGGTATAAAGCTATGGATGAGCCACATGCAGAAAAATATGGGGGGAAAAAACAAAACAAAGAAACAAAAAACAAAACAAAGCAATGTTAAAAGAAATGCACACAGAGAAGCAAATTTAATAATGCATGAGAATGAGTAGAGCATGGACATGAGGCAGTATCAAAATTACAACAAAGCATTGCATTTAAACATAACATATGGAAGAATTAGCATTTTGACTCAGCGGTTTTAACTTTTCAGTGTTATTTTTTAAACCAGTGAAAGTGGCAAATACAGATAGAAATATTTGCTCTTTACTCAAATAGAATGTTTTGTTTCAGAGATGCAAAATTCAATGAGACCAATTAGAAGCACGTCAGTGTCTGTTTTAGTGACCGGGTTTACATGGACTTAAGTAACCGGGTTACATTTAACTTTCTCGGGAAAGCTGACATGTATACGGAAAAGCTGTTTTTTTTGGGAGTAGGGGATTAGGTAAACCTGGTTTCCCAAGGTAGATTTCTCTTGGAGAAAGCAGATTACTTTGGTATGTATATGCATAACTACGTTTTTATTCTGCTTTTTCCAACTGTGCATGTGCATAACCAAAGGCTGCAGACAGTAAGCTGCACACAGCTGAATGAAAGAGTAATTGAAAGTAGAGATTGTTAACGGCTAATTTTTAAAACAAAGTCCAAGTAAGGTCTGACAGAAAATGTTATTTACACAAGGGGTCTGGTAGAAGTCTAAATAAGTTACTTTCCCTTGTAGATTTATAAAATTCAGACTGCTGTGGATCAGCTTCATGTGGGTTTTACTTCTGTACCCCTTCACTGTCACTCTGCTGTGATAGGAACACATAGGCAGGCACACACAGAGAGAGAGGCAAAAGTCAAAAAGAAGCATTTTCCGTCATTATACAGTGAAAATCTGTGTGCCAGGCTTCTAAAATAAGTCCGAGGTGGAGGAAAAATCAGATTACTCTTCTGCTGCACACATAAACAGATTTTCCTTAACCCGGTTACTTAAGTGCATGTGAAGGCAGTCAATGATGGAGTTATGACTGAAGTAGTAGCCTGAGGTTTAGTGTTAGTAAGCAGCAAGTCTTTGGAGTCAAATCAAGCAGCAGCACAAAAACAAACATTTCCATTAGCAGCAAACCACTGGATCTATATTTAGATTGAAGTTGAACAATGCTTACAATCAAAGACTATGGTTTACCATTCATATCTATAAAGTGAATGCAACACTGAATGATCAGATGAAAATATGTGATTGCCTGTGTTTCTTTTCTTAAAAATTTGAACTTCTTTGTTCAGGCCCGAAAACTAAAATTTAAATTATATATCTCGTCATCTCTGCATTTTCTTCTGCTCCACAGTTTTCTATCTAAATGCAGACACTAAAGGCTGTGCTATATGGCATCATAGAACATATTAGTTATTTTTCCAAAACAAATATAACAACAAATATAATGCCTACAGCAATGGTAGTCACCAGCATAACAACATGCAGTATAGGACTGTAATGCAGTGCTAATTCCTGCAGCATCCGGAAGAGGGTCACTCACCAGCACCTTTACTGTACATGAGCTGGTTAAACAATCAGTAGAATAGATGGTATTTATTTCATCATTTTGCACAGGAGAGCTTATTTTTCCACCCTTACCCCATAGGGGGTAAGATGAAAATTATTTAGTTATTCTGTGGAATTTAGTGTCACTTTGTTCAGACAGTGGATAAGTCAGAAGTGAGAAAAGTGTTCAGATGCTGTGCGACTGGAAATCCCCACAAAGTGATGCTGGCACCATTTGCTTATGACATCACTGCACCTCAGACTGTCTGTCTGCCAGGATCTGTTCACTCTTATCTGTCTATTCTCATTTCTCAGAAATATACACAAAGCGACACACTTGGATAAAATACTTATCAACAGGAGACATAATCACACAGATTGAGATTTAGTGAAAATAAAATGCAATAAGATGTGCAACTTTAGCAGGGCAAACAAAAGCAATTATGTTGGTCAGTCAGTGTTAATACCAAACACTACCACCCTGTGGGACTGCAAAGATTTATATGCTTTAAGCAGCTTCATGATAATACTCTAATTAAGACCATAAATTCCCACTCTCATTTCCCTGTGTCAACTGAGCAAATACAATTATAATCTGATGTCTTTTTTTCCCCCCATTATAATGGAGCCTTTTCCACCAGGCTCTCTGAAACATAATTAACTTAGCTTTAGGTTTGTTGCTTTGTCTAACTGTATTGTTATTTAAAGGGTTCTAGTCCAACTTCATTCAAGTTTTGTACCTCAAACAATAATATTATTAAAAAACAAAATAGCCAATCAAAAGTAAACTTCTTACTGTGAACCTACCCTGAATTAAACTTATCCCATTAAGACTACTGTGAAATTACAGTCAGTGTGTTTACATGGACTTTAATAATTAGTTTGCAGTCAGCTCTCTCTGGAAAGCTGATTTTTACACAAGAAAGCTGGGTTCCAAAATCAGGGTAGGGGATTACCTTGTTTCCCCAGGTAGATTTGTGTTGGGGAATGCCAATTTTATTTCCATGCTGCATGTAACCAGGTTTCTTTAGGTACATGCAAACACTGATGACCAATGATTTCTCATTGAAAGTAAGATGTTCAGTGCATAAGCACTAATGAAGCAACATTTCAATCAATGCACCATCTCTAAACTTTGTTCAGCATCTGTCATTTTTTAGCTGGATAATGGGCCAGTGACCAGATTGAACAGAAATGTATAGTTTTTAGAACTATTAATTTGAAATTGTTTTGATTTTCCCCTGCATGCTGCAGAAGGCAGGTAAAGTAGAACCACAAAGCTCACAGTGACAATTGAAGCCAATTAATAGACACAGTAAAAGATATTCAGCAGCTATTAAAACATATTTGAAAAGCTGTCCTTGTAAATTGTTTTTCAATAAATGTGCTAGGCACTGAAAAAACTCCACATAAAGTCCAGTTTTTATGTACATTAGGTCTTGGAGAAGGTGCAGATTACAGTAATGCATTTCATTAAATAGAATTCTATTTGCTCTGTGAGACACATGAGAGACAGATGTAAAACGTGAACTAGCCTTTAAACTAAACATACACACAGCCAGTTCTTGCCTAATTTGGACCAAACAACAATAAGTTTCTGTTCAAAAATGTTACATTATACTTATCCAAGCGTGACACAGTTGTGTAAATGCGTACTTGTGCATATACATATTCTAAAATTTCTGGTTTTATGTCGGCTCTGTCTTCTATGAGAAGAGAAGATCTGTTCAGCTGTCAACTATTTCACAAACTATTAAACACGAAAATAAAATACTTTGTATGTGAAAGATGTATACATGTACACAACAATTTCCACAAACAGAATTCCAAAAGTCTCTGCTTTGAAGTCAGGTCCACAACGAGACACCATGTTACTGTCTGTTCATATACGACCATATTACAATGCAAAACATCGTCATTTAAGCAGCTTTGTCTTTGTGCCACCTCTTGCCCAATCACATGGAGTACATTTTCAAAAGTGAGAACGCATCTCACACAGACCATCTCCCAATGTTCACTACATATCTAAAAAGGGAAACTCCAGACAATGTCAGGACCTGATCCTCCTGACATTCTCTAGAGTTCATGTTGGAAACAGGCTTTGTTCTTAGAAAGTGAAGAAGAGTGTGAGCAGAGTATGAGGGCCAATTGGGCCCCTCTGGATAACAGTTGCTGCTGCCACCTCCTGAATTGAATTGCAAAGCAGCATCTACGTGAGAGCTCAATAGTTCATGCCTGTGGGTGCATGAGCTCACTCTCTTTCTCTGCCTTCTTTTAATAAACTCTCCTAGAACCACAAATCACTGAATGGACTTCTGATTGCATGAAGTTTTCCCAGGGTGGTTGTCCTTCTAAATGCATATGAGAATGGAGCTGCTTTCGTTATTTTTTAAACTTATGGAAAAATAATTAATTTTAGCACACACACAAATACATGTATGGAGATAAATGCAAGAAAACACTGAGGAACTAATCATATACTGTCCCCAGACATTAATGCATTATGCATGCAGAGCCTGTTGCCCTGTTGGGTGATGAGACACTCCTGGTGTGAGTTTGTATATGGACCTCAAAGTCCAGTAGCATGACTGACAGACTGACCGGTTTTGTAGCCTCACTGCAAGTTCTGCAGAGTCACTTCAATGACACTCTTTTAGAAGCAGAGTGTGCCGACTTGACACCAGCCAGCCAAATGAGAACAACACTGTCAGTACTTCACCTGCAGCAGTGTTCATGGCTTTAAAAATTGGGCTGCATTATTCACAGCCCCTGGGGCTGTAAATAATGACTGCTGCATCTGATAAAGCATCTGTCTGTGTATATGCTGCATATATTAAATTATCCCTTCAATGCACAGAGTCAGTCATTTGTAAAAGCAACACTGCATAGTTTTCAAAGAGAAGTGCCTGTATCATACAAACAATAGCTACAAGAAGTGATAGGGAAATAACCCTTAAAAACCAAACCAAACCAAACTTATGTTTGGATTTATGAGAGAGAATCCCATTTGTTATTATACAAACCCTTCAGATAAAAACTAATTTGTTTATCAATCAAGATTTCAATCAAGACAAGATTTTATAAACTTGTATTCATCAGTCAGAACATAAAATAAGCTTTTACACGTGTAAAAGTGAAACTAACTATAAATGATACAAAAAACAATTAATTCACACCCAGACATAGTTTAGAGGACCCATACATTTATGCCAAGATGGCCACACTGCACCCTCTCATCAAAATACAGCTTGATGTAACAAACCAATTTGCAGTCTGGAGTCTACCACTGATTTAAATAATCTCCATTGTAATTCAGCCCATCCCAAGGTGTGCAGTGCCAGTCCCAAGCTTGGTAAAATTGGGGAGGGTTGTGTCAGGCATAAAAATGTGTCAGTCAAATCAAATCAATAAATGTGTGGGCAGGGAAAGTTGGAAAACAAGGAAGGTTTTAGTTCTTGAGGAACAGGGTGCTCTACTCTTGCTCTAGAATGGAGAAATTCCAGTGGATTTTTGGAAACAATTATGTTTCAAGAAATCAAAAGATGGTAATGAGAAATTTAAAACAATCTAAATTAATTTCCTTTCATTTTCATTTCTGTGGAGATCAAGAGCAAAATGCCATTTACCAATATCTATGTTACTCTAAAAGAGTAAGGTTGACAGTAGCAACTTTAAGTACTAGGTCATGACAAAATGTTTTTGCTGTACGATTTTAAATATGTTCATCACACTAGTATTGCAGTTAAGAAAGGAAAGCTCCTCTTAATAGACAAAACCTCACAAATCAATAGGAGCTCACCCATTCTCTCCATAACATTTACGGATTTGGCTTCAACAAGCCATTTCACCACACACACACACACACACACACACTGGTGGAATGTCATTAGACACACAAGCACGAGCGCACATGCACAAACATCCAAAACAGCTTATGTTTGAGCAAAACACAATCAGCCTTCTCGTTTTCTCTAAATGGAGACAGCACCCACTGCACCAAGCTCTGCTGCCAAAGCCTACCACTGATGGGGTGAAAGCAGCCCCCAATCTGTCTCCTTGGCAACAGAACAACTAATGAGGAAGGCTGTGTTATTGAGGTATAGGGTGTTGTTGCACCTCAACCTCTCATACTCCACAATGAATTATCTTTACATGAAGTTGAGTGATGTAAGTGTTTTATTGTACTTGCTTACACAATCATATATATTGTAGTGGGGACTCCACCAATTTGTGTGTGCAAAAGCAAGTCACCAGAACAAACAAACAAGGTCCATTGTCCTGAAGCCTGGACTAGACTGGCTACATCAGCCCTATTGGACATACACAAATTGGACAAAACCATTGGACAAATGGTGATGTCATTACTGTGTCATTCTGCTAAACACAGCTTTTTTTTGTTCTCTTCACCTTAAGATGCTAAGGAGAGAAAAAGATGCTGTGGGGGTGATGTGGTGAGGGTGGCCAATGCATTTTCATTCAGGCACATGCTCTATTTGCTCCCTTGTGTCCCTGCTTCATGACTTGCAGTCACTTAAATGTTTAAGCAGATTAGCAGCTGCTGTTTATCTACACTTTGTTATAAGCTTTCTGAGCAATGACTGATAAAAGGACATATAGATAACCATTACTATGTGGATGAGGGAGAACATCATAAATGCTGAAAATACTACATCAAAATCATATGCTGCGGGATTTGGAGAGGAAAATGTACCCAGACATCCTTTTATCCCTGGTAAGCTGCAGTCTACACAAGTCCAGCAGCAGTCCAATAGTGACACAAGTCCAGCATTCTTTACTCATGACACATTCTTTACTCAGGATCTCACATTTTCAGTCCTAAATGTAGTAAAAGTAAAGCCAATTGAAAAAAATCTGACAACAAATTACACTTGTTCATTTAGTTAAAACAATGAATCAATCTAAATATCTGTGTGTGTATGGCAAATATATGCAAGCCTCTGATTAGCAATTCATTTTAACGAGAAGTTAAGCCAGGTGTTTTAGTCAGAGCAGCGCAGTGGTGAAGTGCTTAACACTACAGCCTCACAAGTAGAAGGTCCCCGATTCAAATCTACTTGCCAGCTTCTGGCTGCTGCGTCTATTCGTGGAGTTTGCATGTTCTTCATGTACTTGTGTGGGTTTCCTCCCACAGTCCAAAGACGTACGTTAGACTAATCAGTGCCCGTCTATGACAGCTGACCCCTAACAGAATAATTTTGCAATCTGCAATGTGCCATACCTTGCAATGATATGACTTGTGATGAATAAACAAATATCAAAGTGTATTAGGTATACAGCTTTTATGTGCTTCTATTTCTATATGTATTATAGGTACACAGCAACATAGACCCCAAATAATTCCAAATAGCTATAAAATAAAAAAAGGGTGCCATTAAAAACTGTGTGAAGTTTTTAAAAAAGTAAGGATACCGAAATCAGTCTCTATCACTCACTGATCATCTGTCTTTTTCTCTAAGGTGATTCACTGCTGGGCAAAAACAGTTGGTACAGGGAGGTGGCTGGACACTGGGAGCTGCTGTATGAGAGAAAGAGTCCTCCAGAACTTGTTCAGATTTAGAATACTTTGTGATAAATTTGGCAGAATGGCTGATTTTTTTTGCATCTGTACATTAGAAAACAAACTCGCTAACATATACAAATGGTGTGGATGGGAGACCGCAGGGAAACCTGAAATTACTGTTCTTACAAGTTTATTTTTGTAAAAGACAATGAAGTGTATTAATAAACTACTTCAGTGTTGTATTACTTACTTTATTGTGCGTATAAACAAGTGTGGACATTGTTAACCTAGTAATAAATAAATAAATTTAAGATACAGCAGGGGCAGTAACAGTTCTTTTAATGTCCAGTATAAACCACACATTATAAATTTATTATGATTAGTAGTTACTAGTGAAAAACAGGCAGGGAGCAGCTGTCTGAGCTCTTGTATGTGTGTCTTTGTATATGTGTTCCAATAACAGCTGTCCTCACAGCAGCTGCATGGCTATAACCAGGTGGTGATAATGATGATGTCCCTGTTGGCAGTGAGCACTCTTTGCTAAGAGAAAATATATCTAGACAAAGATTATTAAGGCATTCAGCTGTGTTAATTAGAGTGTGGTCTCATCTGGTTTCACTCCATACACAATGCTTTTTTAAAACCTATTACGTTCATCCAAATGTTCAAGGAAGTAGATGGTAACACTCTGTAACATTTTAATAAGCTGTAGCTTCTGTTGCAGAGAAGATACTGAAGCCTTGCAGTGATGCTGAGAATCGAGATGTCAGGGGTGTGCGAGATGAGCAAAAAGCGAAGTGCACAAGAGTGAAACAAAATACGTGTTAGGAATATATACAAGCCTGCCAGAACAAGAGATGGCAGGAGGAAGAGAAAGTGAACCAGAAAGGACAGCTGTGGACTCCACCACTCAGGACAGAACAACACAGCTCTTTTAAAGCTAACATGATGATGCAGTAACTGAATCTTATAACTGCTGGAAATAGAGCAGGGGTCGGGAAACTTTTTGGCTGAGAGAGCCATGAAAGCCACATATTTTAATCTATTTCCGTGAGAGCCATACAATATTTTTTTTTAAACACTGAAAAGATTAAACTTTATTGTCATACAAAGAATACAACTAAATGCATGAATTTGCCGACAAAACCAACAATTTTAGAGTATAATAAGTCTGTGAATTTATTCTTTTTAATAGCATTGTTATACTGAAGCTAACCAATAATAAATAAAATACTTTCCATTAATGCGACTTATGGTGCTGCATGGTTTTGCTGATGACTTTGTAGTCTGGTTGATACATGCTGAGGTTAAGCTTCATGCAGGCGTTGAGGCTTTCATCCATTAAACGTGATCGTAGGTTGCTCTTGATGTTTTTTAGATGTGAGAACGACTGCTCAAACGTATGTAGAGCCAAACATGGTCAATACGTTTTTCAATGTGAAGTAGACTACCTGTTTCAATATCCACGATAAAGAGTTCCAGCTTGTTTTCAAATACAAACACTGCTTGTTGAAGGGATAAGACTGTATTTCCAATACCATGCATTTTCACATTAAGCTGGTTCAGATGTTCAGTCATGTCCACGAGATAGTAAATCTTCAGGAGCCACTCATGGCTAGCTAGCTCAGGATGTTCGAGATCTTTCATTTTAAGAAAAGTCCGGATTCTGCTCAGGCAAGCCGCAAAACGGCTGAGTACCTTCCCTCTTGACAACTAACGTACATTGCTGTGCAAAAGCATACCAGGGTAATTATTCCCAACTTCATCCAGCAGCGTTTTAAACTGGCGATTATTTAAAGCTCAGACAATAATAAAGTTGACCACCCGAATGACCAAAGGCCCAGAGATCACCTGACAAGGCTGCTCGCCGCACATTTGAGCACAAAGGGCCTGATGTAGAATGCAATGAAAACTTAGGGTGGGTCTATTTTCACGTTCAAAAAGAAGCGCTACAAATCCTCTGTTTTTCCCCCACCATACACGGAGCACCATCAGTACACACCGAAATAAGTTTATCCATTGGTAGATTTTTTTCTTTAGCGAACTCAATTAAAGACTTGAACAAATTCTCCCCCCTTGTTTAAACTTTCATTGGCAAATCAGCAAGACTTTCCTCACGCAGTGTCACTGGCAGCATACCTTGCAATCACACTGAACTGGGATAAATGGCTTACATCTGTTGACTCCCTAAATCCTTCATGTGTGTTTTCTCCACTTGATTTGACATCATTACGATACGATCGTGAACAGTTCTTGTGGACAGAGGCATGACTTTTATTCTTTTGATTATCTTTATCCGAAAAGTCAGCAAAAAGCTCCTCGGCCACATCAAGCATGAATGTTTTGGCATACTCCCCATCTGTGAATGGCTTTCCGTTCATCACTATTGCCAAAGAACCAGCAAAGCTAGCCAAATTCAAGTCACCTTGTCGGGCCCATACACGAGTTGCTGCTGACTAGCTTGCACTCTGCATAGTAGCTCTTGGCATGCCTTCTTCATGCTGTCCCCTGCTGGATATTTTGAGGCAAATGTAGCATGGCGTGTGTCGTAGTGTCGCTTTATATTTGACCGTTTCATCTATGAAATTTTATCAGTGCATATTAGACACACCGCAGAACCAGCTCTCTCCACTTACTGTATGTTATCCAGTTGCTTAATTTATTGTCCAATCATAATTAGAACAAACATGAGTGAAAATTTGTGCTTTCTTTCTTCAAATTAAAAGCCCAAGTTTAACAGAAAGACTTCTTACAAAATCCCAATATGAGCAGGACATTAAGGGCAGTTACATAAGATATTTCAGCTGCTCATCACATGTCTCAGTCTTCACGCAGGAGGGCTAATGTACAGCTGGTAGGGTGGGATTTGAACCTGCTGCCTTCTGCATGCCAACCCAATGATCTACCACTGAGCCACTGAACCCCCTAAATTGTGGTAATGTGAATATCCAATCCAAATCTAAACATATGGTTTTATACACACAATTAGAAATATTCTGCTTTACATACCACAGAACCAAATCTTAAAAACAGCTGTGAACAGTGTAACCACGTCAATTAAAAAAATAAAATAAATAAATAAAAATTTGCATGGTGATTTCTATTCTTACAAAATGACACCGCACCCAACTAGGATTGGATTATGTTAGTTATGTCGGTTTGTACACTATGAATTTATTAAAAAAAGCCAAGCTTTAAATATAAATGTTGGTTAAAACACAACAGTGTTTTACATGCTGGGGGGGGTGGGATATGGGGCTATTAGTTGCATTAGTATTCTGATCACATACTGTCAGTTATCTAATTTCTGACCTCTTGTCACAATTTACCTTTCACTCTAATAGGATAAACCTCCAAGTCCTTGGTTCAGCTGTTGGGTCTCACTAATCTGCCTTGACGAGTCCACTGATGTTTCAGTTACATAAGCTGATGTTGTTTTTACGGAGAACATAGAGGGGCCAGGAGTGAATGTGACCCAGGCCAAACACACAAAAAAAAAAACAGATGAAGATAATTGGTGATGGCTGATGCAATGACTGGAGCAGATTTTTGTCTGTTGGACAAACACATTCTGTTTACAAATTCAATAAATAAAAATGTATGCATTAGGAAAATGCAATATAGTAGGTATCATAGGGAAAGCTGGGTTTTCAGGTAGGGTTAAATTGAGTAGAAATTTATATAACAAAACAAAATCCATCAACAACAACTGCGGTGGTCGTTGTCTCTTGGTACTGTATCCAAATTGCACCACGATAAAAACAGCAAAACCCACACACCTTCAAGTCCACCAAGGCTTGGTTGGAGAAGAAGTCCTTTAAAATTCTAGAGTAGTCATCAGAGTCAGCTGACTTCATTCCTATAGAAAATTTTAGTTGGATTTGCATTTGGAAAAAGTAGCATTTTGTGTTGATTGGAGGATTAACTGACTGCAAATGTATCCGTTTCTCACTTTTGGATTCACTTCTTCTTGCCCCATGTCTATTCATCACAGCACGCAGTTCAACTAAAGTCAACTTGACCTCTGTGCACCAGCAAGGTGGCCAAGTAGAACTTTGCTCAGTTCAGCATTTACTATAAACTGTAGCACAGCAAATTAGAGAAACAGGTGCTAGTTCAAAACTAAGCTGGCCAAAGTGTTAAGATATGAGTGGACAGACAAATGTGCCTTTTATTACCTTTCAATGGTCAATTAAAATGCTTAGCTTTGGTTATAAAAAAACAACAAAAGAAAACATAAAAGGCTCCTACAGAGACTTGCTTAAGCTGTAATAGTTATTTACTATTTTACAACATTTGCTTGTCAGATGGAATTTTTGTTTAATATGTACATGATTTTTCCAAAGTTGGAGTTAATTGTGATTACAACGTGGAACAAAATAAATAATATAGATTTTTGCCATAATCAAATAGCCCTACTTTGTATCGTCCCTGGACAGATTAACACAAAAACAGAGCTCCACAGCTGTTCCTAACAGGCTGCTAACACTAGTTTCCATGTAGACACAATGTTACTTATGTACAACCTGGGCCCAAAGGCAAGCGGGAGTTCTGACTTAGGACTAGAACACAACTGCACACCAATCACATTTGTTTAGACAAATACACCACGTTTAGCTCTCCTTCACATCAATTGCCGTAAAAGCATCACACTTTAGACAGATATGGTTGCTGGGACTGCCTATCATCACTGCCGTGTGTATGAAGGCCACAATGGAGTAGTTTGCCTGTGCTAAGTCACAACCGGTAGACATCTAAAGACAGTTTGGTGAGCCTTATTTCTGCCACAGCAGAGGGACAAAACAACTTGCTGGGTTCATTACACACATTACTGGTTTGATTCACTTTATTCACTGTCATGTGCAGTCAAACAGGCTGGTCATTAATGGTATGTAATGCCAGCAGGTGTTGAATATGAAGCAGAAGAGACCACCACTAAAGCAAAATTGGAGAACTCAATCCAGCCTCTGGTTCAAATAAAAAAATTGGAAAGAGTTTAAAAGGACACTATGAAATAGACTAGCTTACAATATATTATAATAGTCATGCTTTGTTTACCCAGCCTTATCACACAGACCAGAGGTCAGTGGATGAGTTGGAACTCAATCAGTAGACGAGCAAAGTCCAATTAGCTCGACCGCAAAAGTGCACACACAAGCACACAAAATGCTTTCATATAGGCAAATTCTGTTTTTCCAGGACTATATAGCTGCAGCTTTATAGTCAGATTTCTGTGCTGTGGTAACCTGACATGACTTACAGTGATAAAACCAAAATTTCTATGAAGGTACTTACATGAGATAAGATAAAATGTCCTTATTATTAACACAAATTATACAAATTATTGAGCAAACACTCAAAAAAGACAGACATGCTTTTAATGCATGACATCATTGGTTATCACCTAATGCACCAAACCAAGACCACACGCTTTCTACTTTAGTATTAAGCTGAAAAGCAATTATATAAGAAGTAAAGTCATTTAGGTGTTTAAGGCCCAGGCTGTAAATCAAGTCTAATCAGGCGTCTCACAGTGAGGTCTGTCAGTTAGCAGCAAGGCCCCTGTACATGCTGTGTCTAATCTGTCATAAGAGGTTTTATTAACCGCTGCATGGCCTATGACAGTTATGCAAGGAGATTTACAGTACAGCCTGCGTGACACAACACCACATAGCACACTGTTACAATGATGTTGAGTGTTTGTGTCCGAGGAGTGAAGTTTCCTTTTTGGTTACACCCTTTGAATGCATATTGTTTTTCATATCATTTTCGAGCAGGACTTTATTCTGCATTTCTGTTTCCCTGTATGCCCAGGTTATCTTCAGCACTTTAATTTTGGTCAAATATCAACTGTTGGCTTAGCCTGAGACTACAGACTCACACATACCATACAGTTAACCAACACACTATAAGTATGTACATATACACAAAAATACACTCAGCAGACTTTAGTGGAATAATTCTGGTTTAAAAAATTAATAAAAGACAATAATGCCAATTTAAAGCCAAAACTTCCCAAAATACACACAAGCATGAAAAAATATTTAAGTCAATAAAATATAAAATTTATTATTGCATCATCATTAATAAAATATTCAAATATATATATATTGTTTTTTGGGGGGGGGTGTCAACATAGCATGCCCCTACTTGATAGCACTGAGATTTTGTTTACTTTTCCTCTTGGTTACGGTTCATTCTGGCAAACCTGAATACACAAATCATTCTCAAGTGTGGACAGTCCGGTCCTAAACAAATTCTAGTATTCGAGTATTTTGTTTATGGTGAGAAAATTATTAAACCCAGATCCAACCTAAAACAGCAGATGTTTGCAAGGGCTAGTGTGAAGTGGCCCAGATAATTACCAAGCTTATGAGCAAATGGCAGTTTAAATTCTCCACACAAACATTTCAATTCTGTGCCGCCTGAAAATTTTGCAATTTAATCAATTATCATATCTCACCCACATCTGTCACCTTTCAAAGGCTTTCAAAGAGGGCTTGTTCATAACGATAACAGTCTTGCTTTTATATGGATTGATTTTATGGTCTACCTTCTTTCATGCAATTTTTGACTTTTGGTGGCTATCACTTTTCACTGAACTTTTTATTAGTAAAGTTGAGATTTCATGGTTATGTACAACTCCAAATTATTCGTGGGTCTCTCTCAAAAACAAAAAACAACCCCCATGCTCCCACTGGTTCTTTTGTCCCCTTCCTCTCCCAAAAAGGCAGAACATATGGACCTCAGGGTCAGAAGTCAGCCAGAGGGAGGGGTTGTGAAATTGCTGCCTGTGCCTCCCACCATCAACTGCTCGCTTCACTTTTGGACACGGAAAGACCCTTAGCATTCAGCAAAAGCTTGCAGCATCTTCTGGGGTTGAGATATCTCAATGACTCCCAAAGACAATCTATCCATCATTACCAACCTCACCGTCTTTCCCATAGCCCCTTGAACTTTAACTAGCAACAAATGGCTTTTCATATAGGATGAGAATGCACATCCCTAAGATTAAACATCTTGTGAATTAGATGACAAACAGGTTCAAGGCTTTCAATTCAAACATATAAAATGTACTCAAGTCAACAAAAGTATATTGATGACCCAGCCTCATTCCATGTTTTATTTTAAAAGTTGAACTCAAACAGAAGATCATAAAAATGTTCATAAAATCTTAACTTAGATTATCTAGTCTCACTGGGCAAGTAAACAAGCTGATTTTTACTGAGAGGTTTTGCTACTGGTCAAACTGCAGGAGATTATGATTATGAGTGTTTGTTTGTCTGGAGAACACAGCTGTGAGGTCTGGTTACATTACAGTGATGCATTTAGTGTAGCCTAGAGGAACTGTTCAAATGGATTATTCTAAAAGGATTAACAGCAGTCCAGCCAAGTTAACAGAGCAGGAAACACTGATTATGGGGACAAAATACATTGACATAGATGAAATCACTACAGGAATACGAATGATGAAACAAAGTTTATAGAATACACGTGGTAAAATATGTGGCTAAAGCTTCATCTGGAATAGCCAAATAAAATATGAGACTTGTCCATCAAGCAAAGTAAAGGAGTGTCAAATGTCCTTGATTATTTACAGTCTGGCCAGCTCCATATAAGGTTTTTCATATATTAATTTATTTGTGCTGTCGTAACAAAATCATAACAGACTTTTTATAACTATTTAAAATGGGATAAATCTTATTTTATTAAAGAGTCATGCGCAACACTTTGATCTCCACAGCTGATCTCTCTCTCAATAATACATTAGCAAGCATAAAAGAGCCTACCTGGTAAAGACAGCCAAAGTAGAAATACAGCTGAGTGGTGGGATTTGCACACTATACA
Source organism: Channa argus (assembly GCF_033026475.1). Taxonomy (NCBI): domain Eukaryota; kingdom Metazoa; phylum Chordata; class Actinopteri; order Anabantiformes; family Channidae; genus Channa; species Channa argus. Next base: position 17,626,134 of record NC_090217.1, on the reverse strand, counting down.
TAGCTGTAGTCATTATTGACTACTAGTGCATGTAGACAATATCTCCAACTCCAACCCTAAAGGTTTGATCCTCATTGCAGATGAGTATATATTATATTAACTTATCCAGATATTTTCCATGCAATTTTCAATAAATTCGCAAAAATGACTTTAGCTAAATTGAGCATGTTTTTTTTTTTTTGCCCCCGCAACCCTCCTATTTTTATCCGAGCTCAGGATAGGAACCAGGGTTGTCCTTGGTGGATGGGCGGGGCCTTCTGCATCCCAACCAAATTCCACTGAGCCACCAGGCCCCCCAAATCAAGCGTGACATAGAGATGTTTAAACTTAAAAGAATAAAATCTTTAGTGCTCTAAATAGGGTTGTTGGGACCTGGGGGGGAAGCAGGCATTGTTTTAAATCCTACTGTGTTTTAAGCAGCCCAGCCAATATTCCCTGAGGTGATATAAACTTTTTCCTTTTATTATAGGGAATGACAAATGTCCTACGGTAAAACAACACAGGGGGCTGGTGAAGCAATAAAAAAAATTATAAGGTAAGTCCAGTTAAAGGAAACTATTTGTAGACCTAGCAGAGTGGATTGTGTTACTCAGAAAAAGGTTTGTACATCAATACATGCCCTATTTTAAATGCAACACTGGTATCGTTTTGGTAGAGAGCTGTTGGTGACAGGTGTAAAGAGTCAAATGTGTGAAGGATTGAGATAAGTTTAACAAGCAGAGGAGGATTAGAAATAGGAGGAGGAAAAAGACAAGAATGAGATGCCTGGTGCTTCGAGATGGAAACACCTGGCAAATGCTCTGAGCCTCTTCACAAGGGACATGCATTCTCAAGAGAGTTGAACATCTGACAGAGTGAAACTGAGCATTTTTATCATCAGCCTCCACCCGGCATTTTGTCAAGAAACATACTGTACATCTGTGTGTATTCATGCGTGCATGTCATTAACGACACATGCAAAACAACCATGAATGCTGTGCTTTCCACCACCACATACCTCGTCATTACAGGAGAATGGGATTATTCTTAAATAAGCATCAGGTAGATTAATCTACAAAAATTATTTAATGAAATGGGTAATTGCATCATTTACTATTAGGGTCCGATAAAGTTGCAGTAGCATCTTTTGGATAGTTTAACAGTATATTTTCTTCTACAAAGCCTAATTTATTATGTCATTTTGTAATATACAGCCAGCCTCTACTCTAAAGAGACAAATTACTGTTACAATGGAATGGAATTGAATAGCGGTTTCTTACTACTGGAACATAAACACTAAACAACTCAACTTAATAGTTCCAGAGTTGATTAAATTAGTGTTGAAACGAGTAATCAGTAGTTGACTGAAAGAGAACTGATTTCAAAATATTTTCAAAATAGATGATTCATCCAAAGTATTTTTGAAGACAAGGTGGCAAAAAAAGCAAAGTCTCATAGCTGTGACCATTTCCATGGACTTAAGTAACCAGGTTACAGTCAGCTTTCCTGAGAAAGCTGATTTCTTAAATCTTGTGTACATGGGAAAGCTGGTTTCTCAAATCAGGGTTGATTTCAACAGGAGAGTTTCTCTCGTGGAGAATGCATATTTCTCTGCTATGTTGCCAGGCTTCTAATCAGCTTTTTCAAACAGAACATGTGTAACAAATTGCTGCAGACAGGGCAGGGAATTGCTGAATGAGGGAGAGATAAATCAAAAAGCCACATGAAGTCCACCTGAAAATTAAACATAAGGTGCCTCATAGAAATCTAAATAAAGTTGTTTCCCAATGCATTTTCTTCCCCAGACAGTTTTCCCAGGAGAAATCAAAATACTCTTCTGCATGTTTATATGGATTTTAATTACCCAGGGTTCTTCAGTGCATGTAAATTCGATTTGATCTGATCTGTTCCCTGATTACCCAAGAAAGCTAATTTTATTAAGTAACCTGGTTATTTAAGTGCATGTAAGTGCAGTGCATGACTTGATGTGAACACTATTTGCAAGATGCAAAATTCAAACAACTCCAATGTTCCAGAATGTACCATATTTTAGAGACTATCCATTTCTATTTATTGTCTACATTTGTCAAACTCTAGTCTCTAGCTTTACATCCTTTTGGATTTACTACATTAGTGAATTTGTGGACAGTTGTAAATGACAATGTGCTTAATTAACTATTCGGTGAAAATCAGTAAAGAACATATAAAATTTGTGATTGTAAAAGCTGTTCCAACAGCTTTACTGGACTGAAGAGCTGTCACCTCTCTAGCAGTAGAAGATGGAGTGGCACACATCTCTCACTGCAATAACACTGACCTCATATTTCCATTTAAACTGGCATGCCAAACATCTCCCTACGCAGATTAGCTCTTCACTCCTTTTACATTCACAATGCTGCAGACCCTAAATGCATCTGGTATTAGAATGCAGAGAATATCTTTGGCATTAGATGCAAGCCAGGTTGCAGTTATAGCACTGAGGATAGTACAGGGTGGGTGTCTGGACTGACAAAGTTTTCTTTTATGGTGTGATTTAAACCAGCTAATAAGCATTCTAGCCCTAAAGAGCACGGGATCTATATCGAAGGTTAACGAGTTAAATGAAGGAAAGTATTACTGTATAATTTTTAAGAGGACAGACAGAAAAAGATGATACGGCTAATAAAGATGAAGCCCAAGGCAGGTCTACAGGAAACCTGGCCCCTGGACTAGAACAATGGGCCGAGGGAAATAAGGCCACACTGCCACACAAAGAGAATAGAGGAGGGGAATCACAGCCTAAAATAAGCAATAGCACAAAACACAGCTTAATGTGGGTCACTGCAATTATAGCTGCCACCAACTCAGGGTACAGGATGATGTGGGGTTGCTGAGATGCTGCATATGTTTGGAAACAAAAAAGGAAGGTTATGGTCACTACAGGCAAATTGTGTAAATGGAATAATTCATGGCACCATTATTGTTATTCAGGCAATGGTGTGTCCCAGGGGAGAAGAACAACAGGCCTGATCAGAAATGTAAATTATCTCCAATAATGTGCAGAAGCATGGAGGCCAACTGAGGCAGGTGATAGAAAACAAAAGAAGGTGGGCAGCTTTGGGAATAAAATGCCTTGTGAAGCCGTAGACCTTGACAAATGTTTGCTGCACTGCAGGTTCCAGACAAAAAGAAAAACTTGAATTATTGTCTGTAATTTATAAAGTATACATAATACAGAAAGCGGACAGCGAGGTGCCACTTAAAACAGCTGCCACTTGAGCAAGATTCAAGCTTCCTGTGGGAGATGGATTGAAACCCTTAATGTACTGCAATTACATCATCATACCCTTCACGATGGTTCTGCGTGGGACTGGTGTGGAGTGACAGTTTTAGGCAATTCTGCATACCACTAACATGCAGCTCCTTATCGATATTTGGCAAACTGGTTGTCATAAACCAAGACCCAATCCCCGTCCATGTGCTTGTGTGGACAATAACTTATGGATAGACAGGACTGTAAAATGTTTACACGGTGAAGGTTTTTAGCTTTTCCTGCTTTCTTCTTTTGTGCCAGCTTCCTGTGTGCTGCTGTAGACTGATCCACAAGGCTGATCAGTCTCAGTGAGCAACAGCACCAACAAGAGTGACACCAGACAGTTGCTCAAAGAGGAGCTTGCACATAAATATGTCTCTGCCCTTTAGCCATCTACAACAGTAAAATGAACTTCATTGGCAACGACAACAATTGCTGCAGTCCTAGTTTAACCCCAATACCAACTGTTAACTTGCTCCAGAATGTATCACTCTCTCTCTCTCTCTCACACACACACACACACACACACACACATCAAGTTAAGGTTATTGGTATTGGCAGAGCAAACAGTGAACCATATGGACTGATTATGGTGGAAGCTTATCACTGTCACTTCCAAAACTTGTTGTGGCCTGAGGGGCACAGGCACATAGGTACACACAGAGTGACCAAGATTCAAACCACTGATGAACTATGGAAAACACATCACTAAAATAATTGGCTTTCACATTTTGACCGACAGTTCACTTCACAGTCGGAGTTTTGGCAGACCTAAGACATCCAATCACAGTTTACTTTTAAAACACAAAAGACTTTGCTATACTGAACTTTGGCCTGAAAACCCATACACACACTGAAGCTGCAATATGTTAGCACATTCAGAAACAAATCTGCATTATTATCAACAGAAAACAGCCACTAAGCTAGGAAATGAATGTATCTGGTGAAGGAGCAAAACATGCTGCAACACCTCAGCAATACTGGCTGGAGTCCCAGCTGTGTGATGCCATCATAGAGGTGATACTTTACCTTGTGTGGTAAGAAGGACTACACAGAAAAAAGAAACTGTTCTGACTTTTTTAAGTCACTTTTTTCTTAAACGTTTAAGAAAAAAGTGACTAATCAAAAGGTCAAAACAGTTGTGTAGTAAGAAGACATAAAGCAAAACTCTTCAGCACAATGTTGGTACAAACATCTGGCAGCTCATATAACATACACAAACAGCTGAGCTAATCTTTCACGTTGACAATATGTGATTTGTAGCGTTTCTTTTGCAGGATTTCTTTTGCCGTTTAACTTTAAATTTCTTTAAATAAAATTGAGTATTTCAAAGTACCCTGTATGTTCAAATGGGCAAAAATTATCTCAAAATACAGTGTAACTTAAAAGCAGTTTCACTTTGACTGCTTCAAAGCAGCAGAGCACAGGAAGCTCAAATCAGATTGTAACATTTCTAGAAGACACAGCTTCTTTTTCCACGTTAATACACAAGTAGCTCATGTACGTAATGGCCCAGTTCAGTGAACAGAGGTGCTGCTGACTCCAAAACTGCAAACTCACCTGCAACACATGCTTGAATTGCGTTTATCATGTCATTGTCATTTTTATTGTCATATACTGCTAACTGACATAAAACCTAGCTTTGTAAATAATGTACGAGTTTTTTTTTTTATACGGTTGCTGAGATTAAACGTTCGTAGCTAATGCTCTGTATAATGAGCTCATCAGCGAATAGCTGTGCATGGATTAGCACAGTGGCGGAGAAATGTTTTTATTAAAAAGCCTACAACAGGTCTTGACAAAATTATTACATATAAAAGGCCATGAAAGTTCAAGCTCATACCTGCTAGCTCGTCCGGTTCCAGTCCAGTTTCTGTGTCTATCCCACAAATAACAAAGTAGTGGGCGAAGCGGCAGGGCGCCGAGCAGGACACCGCAGAGCTCCCACTCATCCCGGCTTTAGTGTGCAGAGCTACCCGCTCTCACTTACTCCGCGCAAAACATGGCCAGGAACAAAGGGAAAGCAGGATAAAAATGTCGACTAGGACCAAATGCTCCTTCACGTGGGTACCCAGCAATACAACCGAAAAAAGGACCGTGAAATACCGAATTTCTTTTTAGAAAGCTGCTCCACGGATGACGGGGCTGTATGAGCGGAGGTTTTCCCAGAACACGACTGCGTGCTCCGGAGAGGAGAGCACTGTGAAACTCCGCCTCTGTGGAGTTTAGACAAGTCGACAGGCAGAGTTGGATATTCAAATCGAGCGTCCTCCGTTAAGTCTGTCCTCTGTCACCATGGAGCAGCTGTTTTTAATTTCATGAAACGGTATACAGTATATTTGCCATTCATAACGTTAACTAGGGACTGACTGACTGATTTAAGTTAAGAGTTCTATTTTATTATTACTAAATATTCATGCGCTAACACCAACATACTGCCTAACCACTCACGGTGGTTTGCTTAGGGACTTTATCGCCTTGCGGAAGAGTACAAACATTATACATGTGTCCTTTTATTTGTAGTTACCAAGTTTTGTCCAGAAGCGAGGCTGTGATCTGTCCAACATACACTATGCACAAAAAGATAGGGATATTCGACTTTCGGGTGAAATTTCCGAATGCACATAAATGCACTATATCCTTTACAAGTGAACTTAATTTAACCTTCTTTAAACTTTTGAATGCACATGTCCAACTTTTTAATGTTACAGTACTTGTTAGAGAACAGCATGTTATGCAATAAGATCTTTAACTGCAAAAATCACAAGTGTATGGATAATTATAGACATTTCTTTTTATACTACATATTGCATACATGATCATACAATTAAATAACAGTCTTTTGTATAATTTAGTAGATATTAGTTTCACTTAAGTTTTACAAATAGTACACCTCATGGGCACTGCCTTTAAACCAATCAAATGAAGACCCTTAAGGGTGATTGACTGACTAGCCAATCAGGATGAACTTTTAATTAATCTCAACCTGCCACTACTCCTTCTACCTGCAGTGAATGTACATCAGTCTGTAATACCTCTAAGATGGAATAAGACATCCTTCATTACCTAATGTGCTTGGATTCTCTTGAAACTTTGCCTCCAGTCCCATTTCCATGTTATAGGTAAGTTGTTGATCCAAAGTGCAGCAGCACGCCTTATTTTTAATAAGCCAAAAAGAACTCATGTCACACCACTCTTGAGATCTCTACACTGGCTTGCTGTAGCTGCTCACATCAGGTCTGCTGCGGTCTGCCAACGAACAATGTCTGGTGGTCCCAGCACTGCACAAAAGACACCAAGCAAAACTCTTCAGTGAAATGAAAACGCTGCACTCACAGCAAACTTACTCCCAATATTAAAAAAACTGCTGAAAACAAAACTCTTCCGTATCTTCCTATGCACTTAAATCTATTTAAAAACAGAAATTACATTTCAGTTCTGTCTTTTCTTGCACTTGCATCTCGTGAAATGTAAGTTTTGATGTTTTTCTCCTTGACTTAGATTTTTGTTTGCCTTGTTCCTCATGTGTAAGTCGCTTTGGATAAATACATCTGCTAAATAACTAAATGTAAATGTATTTTCTTTTACAATCATTGATATATGCTTTTAAATGGGGCCTGGTGGCTCAGTGCTAGAGCATTGGGTTGGGATGCAGAAGGCAGCAGGTTCAAATCCCACCCTACGAGGTGTGGCCCCACCTAGCCACCAAGGGCAACCTTGGTGCCGGTCCCAAGCCTGGACAAAAAAAAAAAATGAAGGGTTGCAGCAGGAAGGGCATCTGGTTTAAAAACACATACAAATCAACATGTGAAACACGTTCCGCTGTGCTGACCCTGTAGGGACAAGGCAAAAGCTGTTTATCTTGATATATGCTTTTAAACCATGCACAATTTGTATTTAGATTAGATCTTGTGTGCATTTTACTAAGTGAACTGTTCTAAAAAGATAAGCTCCAAACAAATTAAATTAAATACAATTGAAAGACACATGATGTGCCTAACCCATTAACCACATGCAATAATACAGAGTTTACAAACTAGAGAGAGTAATTTAAATTCCAAATTTAATTTTTTGCTTGTTTTGTCAGTCCTTTTTTATGTTGACATAAAGTAATTGTAGAAGTTAGTTTATGAAAGCAGGATAAACATCTTTAGAAGAATCATCTCACTTCTTAGGGGGTCCCACAGGTAAAGTTGGGTTGAAGCCTCACCTGCAGCTTTAAGTAGTGGGTGTCACAGATTATGTATGAGAACAGACCTCAGAGTAAACACAGTGAGAAGGAATGTGATAAGAACTTTATTCAGGGTAAGAACAAAACTCAATCCAGAAGGACATTGGAGACAGGTGTGTCAAAAGACAATACGCAACTAATAACAATCTTCAAACTGGCAATAAGTAATTTAGAAAGGTTGAATCTGAATCAGAAAACAAACAAAACATATCTATAGTAAATCAACATGAAACTAGTGCAGTAAGATTAAAGTATCCAAACATAAATACAAAACCCAGAATTCAGAGTCAGAATCTGCTTGCGAACACAATCACATTCACATAAAACAAGAGAATAGCCTGGATATGGCTGCAAACCAGAGAAATGGGTTGTGAGAAATTAACAGATTTATTAAAGAACACAGGATATCAAGAGAAGAAACTTTAAAATATATAAATAATTAAATCAATAAATCCAGGAGGGAGGAAAAAGGCTGACCTGGTCTTAGCAGGTAATAATTCCAAATGCATACAAAACACAAATCTAGAGAAAATTAAAACCACAAATGGGACCAGAAATAACTCAGGGGGATAAACTTGAACCCAGTCTAGGAGAGCTAAGAACTATCAAAGCAGAGTGCAGTCAAAAGAACAGATGCAAACCGCTTAAAGCAGTAACTTTAAAGTGGACGCTAAACAGAAAAGGTAAGGAACAGACATGAAAAACAACCAGGAGTGTGAATATCCAGTTACAAGAGTCACTATTCCAGATAACATGAGACAGGCAAACCAGAAGTCAGGGTGTTCCATCTAGGAGAAAAGATGAGGATCTGAAAGGGAACTGAGGGGAGAGCTGAGTTTTAATAGGCAGTGGAATAGGTGTAAACAGTGGTCACTGATGAGTAGTGAAGCTGGAGGGGTGAAGTGGGAACAGGGAGTGGAGAAAAAGGCTACAAAATCAAAGTCCAGAACAGGAAATGGAGCTTACCACCAACACATTTTACAAGATCAACTCCCTTTATCTTGACAAAAGGTTCCAGCTTCCCAAGTCATACTTTTGTCAGCAGTATCAATCTTCTCAGCAATGACTACATAATTCGCTCGCCACATAGGTAATTTTTTCTGATCACTTAAATGCAAACTCTACACAACGTATAATTAACTTCATTTGTAGAGTCCCTTGGCATTTCCAGAGCTATAAGAACATTATTAAGGAAAGAATGAGGCATACGTGAGGTAGCTGCAGTTACCCTGTAGTGTGTTTATCCCAGGACAAAGTTCAGGTTATATATACACATACATTATTATTATTTTTTTTTTGTCCTTTTGGCTTATCCTGTGATTTCAGGGTCGCCACTGCGGATCATTGTTGATTTGGCACAGATTTTACGCTGGATGCCCTTCCTGACGCAACCCTCCCCAATTACTACCGGGCTTGGACTGGCACTGCACAGCTGGGGATGGGAATGGGCTGTTGGGGGTTCAGTGTCTTGCCCAGAGACAATTTCACATATAGCCAGGGATCCACCACTGACCCTGTGGTCAGTGGACGACTGCCTTTACCAACTGAGCTACAGCCGCCCCATATATATCAAATAAAATAAAAAATTCCAAAACAGAGCGTTTTACAAATATGAGATATAAGTTTGAAAGCAAAATGAAGTGCACAAATCTAATAACATTTTTCTGAAGTAGGATGTAAGAATTACAGATTATTTAAAAGTGCAAATAGTTGGCCAAGGCTCTATGAGGTCATTACAATATTGTTGTTCTTGTCCTTGTAGGTTTATGCCCTTTGGACATGCAAATCAACAGAAGTTGTTGTGGCTGTTGTAAGGAATGTCGAACAGAAAGGCACAAGGAATTTCAAAGTTTGAGGCCTGATTAACTCATCATAGGCGAGGCCAGTCTTATTTCTTAAAATTAAAAAGTGTTTTACTAAATTACGTACCTCACTTAATTAATGTCTTAATGCATGCATATTTCTTAATATCATGATATAGCAATGTCATCCAAACTGTCATCCCAGAATGTCTGAAGTGTGACTTCAGGCAAAACTGTAGCCAAAATGATCTATTGTCAAACATGCTCATGATGATGTGATTAAACATGGCTTCACCGTAGCCTTAACATTACTCAACATTTTTGCTATTATTTATTTTCTACACAATTTCTTCAACAGGCCATAAAATGTTAGAGTCATTCTCAAAACGACAGAAACTTCTGGCCAACTACACCCCATGGATCACTACACAATGCATTTGATTTTACACGGCACAATAGAGAAGATGACCAGGCAGGGTTTAAAACAGCTTAGTATAAATGAAAGGATTTGTTATATTTTTTTACTTTACTATTGTAACCCGTGATTGTATCTGTAGGCCTCAGTTTATAGACTGAATGATTTGAACTGGGTGTGCACATCTTCTAATATTATAACCCTTGATCTGATACAGGAATGTTTTTTGTTAAGCACTATGTTTGGAATAGCACCGTTTTTGGTTGGTCCAAAATATACATACATATGATTTGTGGAGTTCTGCATTTGCCTATTACAAAAAATATACAGTTATTTTTCCACCTTGGTGAATGAGAAGCAGTGTAAAGTGCTTTGAGTGCCAATAAGTAAAGCGCTATATAAGTGCAGACCATTTACCATTTATGAACAGAGAGACAGCCATTCACAAGTATGGGCAATTTATGGTCACCAATTATCTAAGTACATGCATGTGGACAGTGGGAGAAAAATGGAATACCTAGAGTATGCTAAAGCATAGAAGTTGACTTTTACAATCAACTCACAGAAATTGGAAGACTAGAGATTATGTCATTAGTTGCCGCATTTTTTACACATTGTATTATGTTATCTATGCCTCAAAATTGATGTGACTATTCTGGTTCTTTCAAATGTCTTCATGTTCTTCACCAGTAGATGGAAATAATTTAAATTATTTTGAAACAAAGCAAAACCATAAAGGAACTGTAAACATAAATAGACATTTATTTTCCTTTCACCCTGTAGACAATACAAGATGCAATCGAATATGCTTGGAAAGGAGGACTGGGTTAACATCAAGTGGCAGCCTGGCAAGATACCCCACACATTTCAGAAAGATGCCACCAGCTGCGGGGTCTTTGTAATGCAGGTGATCCTATGCAACATACTGTATTTAAGGTAGATAAAACATGTAGTTTAACAAATTAAATGTTGTTTTCATTAAGATATATAGCCAAAATGACAGGGGCAGCAGTGGCTCAGTTGGTAGAATGGCCATCTACCGACTAAGTGTCCTTGGGCAAGACACTGAACCCCCAACAGCCCATCCCCAACCCCAGTCGTGCAGTTTCTGCCAGTCCGAAGCCCAGCAGAAATTGGGGAGGGTTGTGTCAGGAAGGGCATCTGGCGTAAAAACTGTGCCAAATCAACATGCGGACAAAGATCCGCTGTGTCGGTCCTGAATTCATGGGATAAGCTGAAAGGACAAATTAATTATAACTAAATAAATAGATGTCCAAGACGACGATGATGGAATTTCTAAACGTTTCACAGATGTTTGACATTGATTCATTAAAACAATCTCTTTAAAGTGTAAGAGACATGGCAGAAGACATTCTCAGAGAATCAGGTATTGTTCACAGATAGAAATTAGTTTATTAAGTACATTGTATATATTCCATCCCTCAGCAGACAATAATTAATGAGACCTCCTTGTCGACCTGTACTTAATGCCTAAGGACACATTATTGAGACACTGAATTATAGTGTTGTGGTATACCCACTACTGTTGTTAGCTTTTGTTTCAATAAATTGTTTGAGATAAATAAATGACCATTGCATGCTTCTCATGAAATAATATCACTGTAGCATGAACTTTTTATACTTAAATAAATTTCACACGAAAGTCAAATATCCCTAACTTTTGTAAGTAGTGTACGCCTAACAAAAGACAGACAGTTTATTACATAAGAACCATATTAGGCATTGTGGGAAAAAAAGGCTATAAAAAGTTTTTATATTCACAACATTGGGTGTTGTATGGTTTAAATTATTGAAAAAGGATTTGTTCAAATATCAACAAATCCTTTAAAAGACTAAATCCAGCAATGTCTTTTCTTTCTCTTTCTCATTGTAAGATCTGTAAATCTGATTTGAGCTTAATTTTCTGTTCCACTGATTTTCATTGATGTTCAAAAACAACAAACAAGCCAATACCTGACCATCTGGTTACCTGTACCCATGAGCTTTGATCAATTAGAACAATACTGACAGTCCCTGAGGAGATCTGTTTAGAAACTTATATGAACTATCTAGGATTTATTCATGTCTGTTTTTTATGTACATGTAATGTACAGTGTTTTTTGACAGTAGCATCTTCCTGCTCTGAAACCCCTAAAACCACTAAGCTTTTGTTGTTTGTTGTTCATTTTTGTTGCTTAAATGAAGACGCGACGACAATATTAAACTATACACACTGTTAGGCCCCCACTTCCCGCAGCCCACTGTGGGGTGGGGGCGTAACAATAGCACAAGACAACCAAAAGAAATTAAAAAGGCCAGGGCAGATATGTAAGACATACTGTTTATTCTTAGTGTGTTGAAAAAACTACTGAACACAAGGGGGGGGGACAGGACCAGGAGTTCGTGCCAACTCAAAGAAATAAATTAAATATAAACAGGGCCCATCTCCCTTTACCTACAGCATGGGTGAGGAAACAAAAATCAAAACAACAGCCTGGCTGTCTAGTCTATAACTGCTTATATTTTAAATGTACAATAAGGCACCAACCTTATAACCATGTGTTGCACATGTACAGGGTACCCACATTTACCTATATCCCGCCTTCCACCACATCATAATCTAGAAATACAGAGCAAAACATGGCAAAGTTCAAGCAAGAGGCTCATAACAAAAAAAAAAAGGGCATCAGATAAAGGAGCTGCCCCCTTTTGTAAAGCAGTTTAGCAGCAGATTGGTTCAGGACAGAAAACCCCACAGTGCCACCTACCCTAGCATGTAACAATACATACAGTTTATGTATTGCTTCTGAATTTAACTTAATTTCCCAATTATCTTCTGTCCCTTAATAATATTTGAAAGTAATAATTATACACTCATTTTAGGCCAATTTCGTTATTTTTGTGTGATTTATTAGGCCTAAAAGGACAATTTGTGAAATGTAACAAATGCCACAAAAGTAATTAATGTAAATCTTAAAAAACTGAGCATTATTATTTTGTGATAGAACTTTGTTGGTGGTTTTGATTGTATTTCATACATTTTAAGGATCCATTTTAATAGTTTATCACAGGAACTTATCATTCAAAACAGACGCTAACGGTAGGGTGGGATCTCTACTGCAATGCTTCCATCTAGTGGTGAAACTGGAAGTACACAAGCCAATAAGCAATGACTCTATGGGACTATATGTATTTTGTCATTATTAATAAAAACATTGTCAGAATTAGTGTAATCAATTCAATTCAACTTTATTTATACAACGCCAATTCACAACAAAGTCATCTCAGGGAGAGGAATGTTAAACAAAAGGTTTTAAAAGATATTAAGCATTTAAGTAAATCCAAATGTTCAATCATTATCACGTCGCTGGGGAAAAAAGAACACTTGAATTTACATGACAAACATCTAATAGACTCTCTATTACTAATAAATGCCTACATTTGTCAAAGTCTAGTCTCTAAATTTTAAACATCCTGGTGATTTATTACATTTTTGTGACAATGTGATTGATTCACTATTCTGTGAAATCCAGTCAACAACACATTGAAGTTCTAGATTTATAGTGAATTTATTGTAGGTTTTAGTTTTTTAATGGATTTGTTTACAGCCACAAAAATATGGAACATTACAAACTTTACCTTTTACTAAATAGATGTCCTCTCTTTTCAGAGAACCAGCCCTGAAAATATACCAAATTGATTAGTGTCAATAAAAACAAACCAAGTAAGAGTTAGAAACACAATGGTTACACTGACCAGTTGATTAATATCTTGCTCACTGTTCTACAAAAAAACAAAATCAATTTTATAGTATCCCTAATGCTCTTAAGTACTCATACTTCAGAACATTTATATATTTCTGGCAAAGAGACAGAAAGAGTGAAGAATGATCTATGACAAAAATAATTTGAGACTACAAATGACTTTTTTTAATGCAGGTCATTTACACAGTATCTAACAAAATTACTGGGAAAAAAATAGTAAAAACTACAATACAGACAATCTCTAAGGAGATCTATTTAATTCAATTCAACTTTATTTATATAGCGCCAATTCACAACAAAATAATCTCAAGGCACTTTACAGAATAAAGTCAAGACTATAAAGATGTATAGAGAGTATCCAACAATTCCCACTTGGCAACAGTGGAGAGGAAAAACTCCCTTAAATGGAAGAAACTTTCAGCAGGACCAGGCATAGAGTGGGCGGCCATCTGCCTTGACCAGTTGGGATGAGTAGAAAGTGGAGAGAGAAAACAAAAAGAGCAACAAAAACTCATCTGGCAGGTGGGTAGGACAAGTTGCTGTGCACCGGAAAACACACAGCTTCAAAGCCAGGGACACCTGCGGAAAGGGACAGAGAGAGGAGGACAGAACAAAAAAGACAACTACAGGAGAAAGAATACACATACAGGGTTGTTCAAAATAATAGCAGTACAATGTGACTAACCAGAATAATTCAGGTTTTTAGTATATTTTTATTGCTACGTGGCAAACAAGTTACCACAAGTTGCAGTAGATTCTCAGAAAACAAACAAGACCCAGCATTCATGATGTGCAGCTCTTAAGGCTGTGCAATTGGGCAATTAGTTAAAAGGTATGTGTTTAAAAAAATATTATTGTCTGCCGTTATGTACAAACTCAAAACTAGTTTGTACAAACGTTTTTGTTTCTAGGATTTAGCAATCCTGTGAATTTTGTTGTATGACCAGTTTTTAAAACTGCTTGACATCAGTGTGGCATGGAGTCAACCAACTTGTGGCACCTCTCAGCTGTTATTCCACTCCATGATTCTTTAACAACATTCCACAATTCATGTACATTTCTTGGTTTTGCTTCAGCAACAGCATTTTTGATATCACCCCACAAGTTCTCGATTAAGGTCCGGGGATTGGACTGGCCACTCCATAACATTCGTTTTAGACTTTACTAGTTTACTAGTGTGTTTGGGGTCATTGTCTTGTTGAAACAACCATTTCAAGGGCATGTTCTGTTCAGCATAAGACAACATGACGTCTTCAAGTATTTTGACATGATCCATGATCCCTGGTATGCGATAAACAGTCCCAACACCATAGTAGGAGAAACATGCCCATATCATGATGCTTGCACCACTGTGTTTCACTGTATTCACTGTGTACTGTGGCTTGAATTCAGAGTTTGGAGGTCGTCTCACAAACTGTCTGTGGCCCTTGTACCCAAAATTTTACTCTCATCAGTCCACAAAATGTTCCTCCATTTCTCTTTATGCCAGTTGATGTGTTCTTTGGCAAATTGTAACCTCTTCTGCACATGCCTTTTATTTAACAGAGGGACTTTGTGGGGGATTCTTGAAGATAGATTAGCTTCACACAGACATCTTTTAACTGTCACAGTACTTACAGGTAACTCCAGACTGTATTTGATCATCCTGGAGCTGATCATTGGCTGAGCCATTCTGGGTATTATCCCATTTTGATGATTGTCTTCCATATTATTCCACGTCTCTCTGGTTTTGCTCTACATCTTAAGGCATTGGAGATCATTTTAGTTGAACAGCCTATCATTTTTTGCACCTCTTTATAGGTTTCCCCCTCTCCAATCACCTTTTTAATCAAAGTACACTGTTCTTCTGAACAATGTCTTGAACGACCCATTTTCCTCAGGCTTTCAAATGCTTGTTCAACAAAGTGCTGGCTTCATCCTTAAATAGGGGGCCACCTGATTCACACCTGTTTTTTCACAAAATTGATGACCTCAGTGATTGAATGCCACAATGCTATTTTTTGAACACACCCTTTTCAACTAATTGCCCAATTGCACAGCCTTAAGAGCTGCATATCATGAATGCTGGGTCTTGTTTGTTTTCTGAGAATCATTGTACTGCTATTATTTTGAACAACCTTGTAGCTAATGTCATACAGTGGTGACAAATAAATGTGGGGCGAAAAAGGAGGAGAGAGGGACAAGAGGAGCAAACGAGGTCAGTGCATCAGGGGGTGGGTCCCCCAGCAGTCTAAGCCTATAGCAGCATAAGTATAACTAACTATAAGCTCTATCAAAGAGAAAGGTTTTAAACCAAGTTTAAAAGTAGAGAGGGTGTCTGCTTTCCGAATCTGAACTGGGAGCTGGTTCCACAGAAAAGGGACTTAAGAGCTAAATGCGCTGCATCTCATTCTACCTTTGTTAATTTTGTGAAGCAAAAGTAGGCCTGCATTCTGAGATCGAAGTGGTCTACTGGGATGATATGTTACGATGATGTATTTTAGATATGATGATCTGTTTAGAACCATCAAGGCATAGCCTAGTGGCGGTCCTGAGCCTGGACAAAATGGGAGGATACCAAGCATAAAAAAATCCTGTCAAATCAACATGCATTAAGTGTTTCACTGTGGCAAACCCATATTTAGTGGTGACACTAGTGGTTTTAATGATATTTGATGCATTTTAAAAGTAAGCTTTAATGCCTGTATTTATTTTTTGCAGAACTCTATAACTATCTATATCTAAAACTATATTCCTAAACCTGGTATCACTCGTTAAATTTACAAAGTAAAAAAAACTAACCTCCTAATAAAGTACACATCCTGCCAACACTTACGCATAGATGTGGTTCCCTGTCAACTGACCAAAACTTTATTACAATAGATAGAAAACCCTTTTTATTAGATATTTTCTGTTTACATCATTGTGGAGTCATGTTACATTAAAGCCAATACCACTAAATTCTTTAAGAGTCCTAAAATTCTTAATTTCCCTAACAGCTAAAAAAAGATTGATTGAAGTAATGACAAGTGTGACAAGGGCTCCCCCATTATCACAAATGTATAAATGTATGACACAAGTTTGGTGCTATGGGAGCTTAAACTTTGTGGTTCCC
The DNA here is from genome assembly GCF_033026475.1 of Channa argus. Lineage (NCBI taxonomy): Eukaryota > Metazoa > Chordata > Actinopteri > Anabantiformes > Channidae > Channa > Channa argus. Next base: position 17,609,557 of record NC_090217.1, on the reverse strand, counting down.
GCTAAACATGCAATCACAGTCAAATGAACAGTATAGTTAAAGGTGAGCAAATCACTATATTTGGTTTATTACAGGAACTGGTGTGCATCTTTCAAAATAAGGGTCAGTTTTAAGCTGTGGATCTGTATTGCAATGTCTCAATGTAGTGGTGACCAAGTACAGAGTCAATAAGCAATGGATCCATAGGACTATATGTATTTTGACATCAATAACAAAAACATTGTTGTTTGAATTAGTGTAATCAAACTTTTGCTGTGTAGTAGAAAAATAATGTTAACTTTAAAAAGTGAAAAACATCCTACACAAAGCATTTTTAAAAGATTAAACATTTAAGTAAATGTGTTCAAAAACATTGTGAGGTAGCTGAAAAAAAGTACACTAGTTTTCACATGAGAACGTACAATTTCTGTACGTACTGTACAAACAGTTAAAAATCCAGAGAATTTCGTTTTTTTAATACATATATATACACATTATATCATTGTGTGTAATTGTACTATACACAAATGCTAAGGAGGAAAAAAAAAAAAAAAAAAAATTCCGTTTTGTGAGAACTGCTGTTTCTCCCCACAAACAGCCCATCTGAAACTTCCATTATTGATGTTGACATGTCTCACGGATTCGGTCCTGGATGGGATCTGAACATCTTCATCTTCCTGCTAGAACCTTCTATTATATAAATAAATAAAGATAGAATAGTAATAGAATAAGTAGAAATAAAAAGATTGTCTGCATCTTAACACCCAAAAATCCTGGTGAAATTAAACAGTCCAGTTATGCATGGAAGCCATATTAGTCAATGTGTAAAGCATCACCTGTTGTTTGGCCTTGACAATGTTGGCTTCTCTAGCCACTTGCAACCTTTGCCCACGGAGCTCCCTATGGCAAGAATCGGGGTTTGAAACATTCATTTATATTAGGTATATCGAAACATGTCTAATTTATGTGTGAAAAATGTAACACCATAAAAATAAAACACAATACTTCAAAATAACACACTCCGTTCCCTTGAGGTGCCTCGATTTATCTCTTTTGTCCACTGTTTGGCTTCAAACATGGCTCTTTTCATCAGGGGGGTGGTAAACTTGTGGGACTTGTGGCTCTGTCTGGGTGCTCTGTTACTGTGACGAGATGTGGGTCTTGCATTCCTGTTTGTAATATAACTTGTGGTTCTCGAGCACTCCGTCCCCAGGCTACTTCTTCTGCCTCTCCCTACTGGGACATAGCTATTGGACCAATCCTCCACTGCTCGCCTCTTTGCTGTTAACTGTATGGGTGCAGAGGATGGTGGGCCTTGTGAGGGAGAGTGAGTATGGTCTAATGTTGAGGTGTTGTTATAAGAGAGGGAACGCTTTAGTTTGGATGAATGCAAATACGCGGGATCAGATGTGCAGGGCTTAGATTTAGGAAGGCCATGGAAAGCAGAACTTTCTGCAGACAGAGACAAATCTTTAGAGGAGGCTGAGCTTCGGCAGATTTCAAAAGGTTGTTTATCTGGGGAAGTCAAACAACTTGAAGTTGATGGGCCTTCTTGGTTAGACAATAGAGGCTCTCTGGAACCAGATCTTGCTTGGGGTTTTGATTCGTTAATCAGAATATTGGTTTTCTTTTTGCAGTGGCTCTTATTTCCAGATTTTGGTTTGGGCACACATCTTTCTTGGTCATTTTTGTTCAAGTCTAGTAAGTCAGTCTTTTTGCTGGTTGTTGTGAAGGTCTTAAGAGACTGTGTTTCATCTTTGCTAAATGTGCCTTTGGAATCTTTTGCACATTTCAAGTGCGTGCCGGATTGTGATTCATTGGGAACATAAAGAGGATTAATCAAAGTATTACGATCCGAAATGGAGTCTGCTTCCTTACCAACAGATTGGGGGACCTTGTTTGGTGAGTCTTTAAATAACAGTGTCTTTTTTTGAGGATTTTCACTGGTAGTTCTATAAACACTGTTCATGGTTTCAGCAGAATGTCTGTTTTGTACAGTAAACGAGGCACTGCCACTATTATCTGATGCTGATGAAAGAATTCTATCCATTGTGGCCTTCTTGTTCTGGTTAAGATCTTTTTGTCCCACTTTGTCAGAGCTATGGTAAACTGCTCTTTGTGAAGTAGTCTGTCCTTTGGCCTCTTGAATACAGTCAGAGTCAACCTTAGGTTCCGTCAACTGCTCGGTCTTTCTGATTTTGCCACCATCCTCTGAACCTGAAAGGAATACTTCCTTACAGTTTGTTTTCTGGTAATTTTTTTCACCTTCATCCTCTGGGTCAGAGTCCAGGATTATTACAATGTTTTGTGTTGAAATATTTTTTATGTTGGACTCAAGTTTAGGTTGGCACTGTTGTGCAGTGTTTTTGTGTAACATTTCTTTAAAGGTTTCACCCACATTGTCCACAGTCTTAACTAAATGCCCTCTTTGTCCACTACAGGAAAGCTCTTCTCTGTCCTCTGAGCTTGACGACTCTCTCTTCCTTTTTGCAGTCTTTGTGGAGTTTTGGTCACTTTCATCCTCAGTGTCAGAGTCAAGAATTATTATATCATCCTTTTTTGAAATATTCTGTTTATCTGTTTTGAAATATTCTGAGTGCCTCATTTGACCAATATGTGGATGTGTAGCCTCATGTTCTTTTTCTGGTGCAGATTCACCTTTGTCTGAGGGCACAGGTGTTGGACTTTTGAGCAAATGGCTGGGCACTGTTAAATAGTTATGTTCCGGTGCAGGTGAGTAATTACAACTGTCATCTGTTTCACAATTGTCTTCAGAATCAGAGTAGGACTCCCGTCTGTTCTGAAGTTTATGAGGTTCTGTCATAGGGTCCATTTCCTTTATAGGTGAACTCCTGCTTGATCTTCTGAATTGTGCAGTTTTGGATAGCAGAAAACTTTCAAGCGTGTCAAACTCCTCTATCTGATAAAGCACGGAAGCTGATCCTGGGTCTGATGCTGGCTTTTCTTTGGGACTTGTGTCACCCAGACTTTTTATGGACTCAGTATCACCAGCTTGCAACACAATTATGCCTAGGTCATTCTGGGCTTCTTCTTCTTCTTCAAATTTAAGGTCTGATATGCTTATAGGGAGGACTATCCAATCATCATCCATCTGATCACCAGTTTCATTTTTTAAAGCAGAGAAGGAACTGCATAATGAAGAGCAGTTTGTTTGACATTCCAGAGGTCTTCCGCCTTCCTTTTCAAATGTTAACCGCTTACTGTTGTTTTCAGGCAATTTTTTAAGGGATGCTGTTTCTACTGCAATGTTCTCAATCTGAGGATTTTCATCTTCACTTATATCTTCATACTGTACATCTGGGACTCTTAATTCCTCTTGCTCAGAGTTTGGGAGTTTTGGCAACAGTTGTGATGTGTCCTCATAATCTGAAATGTCTTCATATTGTGGATCTTTCATATTATTCACCAAGAATGTTTGCTCATGCTTGTTTTCAGATTTAGAGGGTTGTTCATTTTCTGAAAGTGCTACAAATAAATCTCTGTTTGAATGCACAAGACCTGCATCCTTCCTTGCATCTTCACAACTTTTCTTGCGCAGCTGTTGGTTTGCGTTAAGTGACACCACATTAACAATTTGAATTGATGAATTTATCTTGGAATGTGCAGTTACTTCTTTACAGGTGTCCATTTCATCCAAATTCTGGTTGATATTTGAAAAAGGAGTTTTGCATTCTTCATAAATTGAGCTGCAGTTGAACAACTTGTTGGAATACTTCTTAGTCACCTCATCCAAGGCCACTGGAGGCACTGCTCCGAGAACCACTGGACTCTCATCTTCATTTTTTGTGCAAGTGGCAGCGACTTTCGAGATAATTTGTGGATATTCTGTGGATGTAAAAAGACGAACGTTATCTATGTTTCCATCCCAATATTGTTGCATTATGACTTCAGAAAAGTTTTCCACTTCTGCAATGATCTCTACTTTCTCCAAACTAGCAATCAGCTCCTTCAGTGCAGTTAATGAATAATAAAGATTAGCCATGCCACCATTCCCAATGAATTTATCAATCCATTTGCTATGGAGACTTTCATTAGTGCTAATAAATGTTTTATCTCCACAGTCATCTGAACATACATTTTTCCCACAAGCATTAAACATAGCTACATCCATGTGTTTTTTAAATGGCAAATGCAAATCTATAGATGCACTCTTCTTAACAGATTCATTTTTACGTACATGTTTTGAGTGTTCTGTGGCAGAGGCCAGGGTACCTGTTTGTTTCTCTGATGCAACTGTAGTCTTAGGAGATAAGGAAACATCTTTAGCCGCTTGTCGTTCTGCAATAGAGGACTGCTCCATTATCGAATACATGAGACTCGGTCTCTCCACATATTCTTCAGAGACAGGTTTGGGGAGATGGGCAACACTACTTAACTGAAGAGTGGAGTCCCTGCTGTCCTCACTGGTGGTTATGCGTTGCTGAGTTGAACCATTGGTATAACATGAAAGTCTCTTTTTAATATAGTCCCATATTTGGTCATCTGTAGGAGGTTGATTGGCCATCTGACCAAATGGAGAAGAAAAAGAAAATGGCGGTTGGCAGTAGGTCAAATTAGTTCCACGTAAACAATCCAGATTTTGAGCTTTTGTATGTTCACCATTTAGAACAGGTAGCACATTTTTTACATTCTGACATGTCTCCTATCTGGAAAATGAGAACTAGTATCATGTTGGCAGTAGTAGTAGTAGTCTTTTTGTAATATTGCAGTGAACTATAATCTGGAGAATTTGCTTTGAGTAAGGCACACAGCAGTGCGCTGGATGTCAGATTTCTGTTCTCAGGCACAGAACGCATATCCTGTCCCATACAGTCTCCCTCAAGTGATGTAGAGATGGTACCAGCTGAAAAGGAGAGAGAGTTTTTATTAGCTGACATCTCAGAATAACTGCTGTGCTGTGCAGTCACATCTGGCCATGAGTAAACGTTATTACTAGCGAATCTGCTTCTGCAAGCTTCTGAGGTTTGGGATTCTGGGTCATTTCTGCTGTGGTGGTGAAGAGGTGGAAAATGTTGTGTTTGTGTATATCCTTTCTGCCTGACCTGGACAATAAGCCACTCCAAAATCCACAGAGTACTGGTTGGCAACCATATTTCTTTGTTTTCCATTTGGGTAAACCATTGGAAAAGGACTATCACTTGACATTAATCTGATGCTGCTGTGAATGGTAGATCTATCCTTTTGCTATGTGGATATCCAGAATGCATTGCATGAAGAGCTATCTTTTAAGTGAAAACTTTTTATTAATCATGATAATTTCTAGGAAACAAAAAAGCAAAATTAGTAGGTGGCTGGTCTCATATTCATATAAACCTTATCTACAACATGAATTTATTGACCTGTAAGATGAAGCAATAACAACCAAAATTTAACATGAAACTTTTACTTCGTATACAACTCAAAATAGAAGAGGAGGCAAGAGGCCAATTATGGACACAGCAAGTTGAAAAAGACAGCAACCAAGCGTAAAAATAAGGCTACAAGAGATTGCTATTCATTATTTGGCTTACTATGTTATGTTCTTGTGTTTTTTGGGGTGTGGTAGTGTTAATGAAGATTTAGTTTATGATCTTAAGGCTAGTCAACCCCTACTGATAGAGGATTAGGTGCTAGCTAAACATATAGGGTAGAATATGTAACAAACTTTCTCATTTACCCACTTGAAGATTAATCTTGGTAAGTGTTGGTCACTTGTATAGCTTTGTTGTTTAGGCTCACAAGCAGAAGTCACTTACGGTAATCAGATTAAATTTTGGTAACCAGAAACAGCAAAGTAGTACAGTAGCAAGTTTGAAGTGACAACTGAGCAATTTTTTTTGCTTTGGTATGTTTTTACGGTAATGTAGGAATGCTCGAAAAAGAACAAAAACTGAATGGAAAAAAAATTAAAATGCTAGGGGCATCCCTAGAGATATGGGGCAATGTTTAAGAGTTATATAAACTTTAAAACTCAAAACCCAGATTTATTGATAAATGTAAGTATTTCGTTTCTCCACGCTATCTGGATCAACTTACATGATCAGCACTTAATTATATAACGCCTTTCTACCTATTGGCATTCAAAGCGCCTTATACTTCTTATTCACCCATTCGCACTCACAATCACACACACACTCACACACCGGTGTGGGGGAGCTGCTATGCAGCTGGCCAACGCTCACTGGGAGCAACTAAGTTGGGGTACAGTGTCTTGCTCAAGGACACTTTGACATGTAACCGGAGGAGCCGGGGATTGAATCTACAACTGGGAGATTAGTGGACAACCGCTCTACCTTCCTGCGCCACAGGGCTATTATGACTTCTCTCTCCATTATTTAGAGTCGGTCTTAATCGAATCTGACGCTCCAGCAAATACTTCACTCCGGACATGGTTTTTGATCATTGTGACGAACATTGAACATTTATTGTACTTGCTTCTGAACGTAGCAGATGACAGATCAATTGAACATACAAATTTAAGTAGAATAATTTCACAAACATCTTCAAACAAGTTTCTCAAAGTATGGCTGAACTTGCAGAACTCTGTAAGAATCCATGTGCCTCCACAGCTACACACTGAACCTTTTTCTTCTACCTTGTTGTGGTCCACACCACCTTGTAGTCAGTTCCTCTGCTCCAGCTACAGTGTCACGTCTGCACTCTTCAGTAGCTGAGCTGAGCTGAACTGCACTCTCTTGTAACAAAAATCATTGCTATCTGTTGTTTCCTTGACAACTGGACAACAAACTTCAAAGGCAATCATCAAAGGCAAACTTGCTATAAGAAGTCACTAATGACATCAGTACACAGAAACATAACACAGCACAATACATACTACATAAAACAAAACCTGAATCTGAGGAAACCCTTGGTTGGCTCACACATATTTGTAACAGACCTAATGTTGAGCACAGAAATACACATTTTATTATGTGTATTTTGTGGCCATAAATAGATGCATCTAGTTTCTTTTCACTAATGTTTTAATAAGCCAGATTGCTAATGTCCTGTGATTGAGTCATTTAGACCAGCACCAATAATCAGTCAGACTCAGTGCAAAGTGATGAAATTTAATCATACAAATTGGTACCACTATGTACCATTGTGCAATACATTTATTTTCTTAATATATTGACATGTTGTGGTCTGAGTTTATCCATGACAGACATGCACTGGAATTCTGACATGATGATTTTGTCAGGAGGGGGTATGTGTGAACACAATTGTCCAAGTAAGATGTTGCTGACATTATGCCGACTTTATCCTTCAAGACTCGTAGCGCAATGTCCATATTATGTACCTGCACCATGCTGCTGTCTCAAATCATCAGTTTTCCGCAGCCTAAGTTTTGTACCATAATGATGCTTGTAAATTAAAACAGATGGGCCATTATCAAATCCACAAAAACATCCAGTAAGAGCAAGGACGTGGCCTTTAATAAACCTGAATGTAACGTAAATGTACATCCCCGTCCATTTCAATCCCAGCACTAGGGAGAATCTGTTTCGCAACACGTAATACAGAGAGGAATGTACAGATTTGTACATTGGAAGAACTAAACAACCACTTCACAAATGCACCTTAAAGACAAGGGTCACTCCTAAAGGATTGTCCTCGTTCTGGACAGAATGAGGTGTTAAGAGAAATAATAGGTCAGACTGAAATGACTCAGAATAGGTGGACAATTAAACCACTTATCAAACGCTTACAATGCAGTTCTTTCATTACTACTTACACGATTGTTCACAATCTAACTCATTTAACTCCAGGAACACACAAGAAATCATGGTTGAACAACAACCCCCAGATAACCATCAAGTGACAACTTAATGGTTTCAGAGTCTATAAGCCTGCATCTCTAGCAGGCTCTCTCATCTCTCTCTCCAAATCTTCAACTGCTCTTGCTCAGCTCTGCTGAAAATTGATGCAGACAGGGGTAGGACTTTATTTTGATGGGCACACCATGTGGCCAATGACGTGCAAGGACAGACTAGGTCCTATCACATTATGTGATAGAATGTAGTATCGATCGCGATTGACCGGTTGATCGCAAAGGTAGTGTGGGTAGATCGCACGGAATTAACTTTCAGCAATGTTCTACAAACGATACCCCATAATGACAAAGTAAAAAAAAGTTTGTTCGACATCTTTGCAAATTAAGTCAAAGGAATTGTCTGTAGACCTCTGAGACAGGATTGTATCAAGGCACAGATCTGGGGAAGGGTACGGAAAAATGTCTGCAGCATTGAAGGTCCCAATGAGGACATTGGCCTTTATTGTCCATTTGAAACCACCGGGACTCTTTCTAGAGCAGGCCCGCTGG